>NC_060068.1:60597941-60900972 GCF_922984935.1 Meles meles | reverse complement strand
ATCATGAACACACTCATCTGGTAGTTTCCATTCCTCTCAATTTCCATAGTAAGACACTCAATCCTCTTTCAGAATTCAGATCATAAGGTGTTTTTGCTGATACAGCTTTTCCAATAATCTAGTATATAATTTGTCATTTTATTTTTTTGTTCCTACCATACCCTATAGAATTCATGTTATGTTTCTTCACATGGATATGTCTTCCTGCAAACCACATGTGGGCAGAACATGGTATACAGCAAATGCTTACTGTTATCTAAGCAAAGCAATAAATGATACAGTATTTGAAGCATATTTGAGGCACATTATAAACTCTAATGCTTTCATTTCAATTCCACTTGTTCTCCATGTCCATTAATAAACATCTTTTTATTGTTCATATTTTCAAAGGTGTCCTTAGGTTTCTTAAATATGCATTTGGATATGTAGATTAGTATATTTGCCTACAGTGATTTGGGAAGATAATCTCTACAGGAATCAGGGAGGTATGCTTGTAATATTTAGGGATCTTTTATTTAAATGGAGATCTTATTCTGCCTTAGACACGACCAGTACATTGCCAGATGAGTAAGGTAATGAAATATGAAAACAGTGAAAATAAAGGCAGGATTTCCACACAAGACATACTGGACAGTATCCAGTTTGTATATAAAATGAACTTATATAATTTGATCAATGTGAAAACACTAAATTTAGATATGGGACCATGGTTCAAGTCAAATCAGCCCAATAGAAGGAATATTCCAAGGTCAAACTCAGATGAATACTGCCTGAGTGAGATCAGTTGCAGGGCTAGAATTTAGGTTTTTTCCATTGTGCTCAAAATAAGATGGAAACTTGGGGCACCTGGGTGGCTCAGTGGGTTAAAGCCTCTGCCTTCGGCTCAGGTTGTGGTCCCAGGGTCCTGGGATTGAGCCCCGCATCGCATCGGCTCTCTACTCAGCAGGGAGCCTGCTTCCCTTTCTCTCTCTCTGCCTGCCTCTCTGCCTACCTGTGATCTCTGTCTATTAAATAAATAAAATCTTTAAAAAAAAAAAAGATGGAAACTTGCCTTAGCCTACTTTGGCTGCTCCCTGTATCTGACCTGTGTTTGAAGTGCAGACATCTTCTCATTCTCTTGCTCTCTCCTATCTGTCCTTTTTACCTGGCTGGGTTTTGGTTGCCCTTCCGAAGTACTCATATAATCTCTTCCTGTTCTTCCCCTTGCCCAAAGGGTTGTTCGGATATGAAGGTTGAGATGTGAATGGAAGTGCAGCCTCCACTCATTAGAAACGGGATCTTGTACAAGTTTCTTAAACTCCCTGAAGCACAGTTTCTGCCCTTCCTAAATGAGATAACACATCTTCACAGGGCATTTATAAAACTCTGTGGTGGAATGCATATGAAAGCAGTAAGTAAACTGTCAAACACTATGTAAAGGTGAGTTTGATGTTATAAATCTCTGTTACGTTGTGCCAGTAGGCAAGGACTGTTTTATGCTGAACTCTCCAGTAATTTTTTTAAGGGTGGTATTGGTAGAAGACATTGTTCTGTTACAATCTATTGAGAGGTAGAATGTGAACATGGGAATGTATCATGTTCCAGTCCACTCACTGGACAACTTTTGGGGTAACAGTTTGTCTATAGAGCCCAGTTTTCTATGTAGTTGAGGACTTAATCTTTTGTCTCAACACTTTAAAAATATTCTTGATGGAAATTGTTTAAAAATATATTTAAAGGTTGAAGGAGTTAGTGAAAAAGGATTGATGGATTATTTATTGTGAACAGAAGGAAATATAAAATATATTCTGGCTGTACCTGATTGCCCTGTAAAGAGCATAGTCACCATGATTTCCCATTTTATTAGTAATTCAGGGGCATCATTATGAATATCAGTTACACTCTGCTATAACACTATAATGACTTCAGGGAATATACTGCATATTGGGTTATTTGCCTTTATATCCTATAACAACAAACTGCATTTTGAAATTTGATTGTTTTATAACTTTTATTTTGTCCTCTGCTGTCTTTTCTCTTCACTATGGGGTAATACCTATATTAGCCTTGTTTTTTTTGCTTATTTGTTACTTTCTCATAGAAGTCAAGAGAGAGCCAGTGTTTTCCAAATAGGTCCACCTCTCTATAGGCCTCCTCAGAAGAAGGCTATTGGGCACTCCAGGACTCTGAGAGCTGTAAAGAAACCTCCAACCTTCTCCACTCCATTAGATACTCAGAAGCTTGACCTCAGAGTGTGTCCCAGGAAAGTCAGAACTAATCATCAGGACAAGAAGCCAATGCTTTCCAGGTTATCACTCATTTCCTATGAGTGCTAATTTCTCTCATTTCACTCATTTCTCTCTGTCCAAGATATGTCCTTTTTGGCCCCATCTATCACCTCTGAATCTCCTCTAATGTGCCTTCTGGAAGTCATGCTCAATGAAGGAGGCAAAGTCTATCTGGGGCTGAGAGAGTGACTATTGACTCAGATTGAAAAGCAACCCTGCCATTTTGGAGGTCAGCTGGGGGCAAATGTAGCTACAGAGTTAGTAGGACACAGCATGTCTGCAGAGTTCATGTGGTAACTGTCAAATTCCAGAAGAATTCCCCTTTCCGAGTGACTATTACATTTTTTAAAATTTTTTTTTAAGATTTTATTTATTTATTTGACAGACATACAAGTAGGCAGAGAGGCAGGCAGAGAGAGGGGGGGAAGCAGGCTCCCTGCAGAGCAGAGAGCCTGATGTGGGGCTCGATCCCAGGACCCTGGGATCATGACCTGAGCTGAAGGCAGAGGCCTTAACCCACTGAGCCACCCAGGCGCCCCGACTATTACATTTTAGATCCATGTTGCCATACTCATCTATTATTGGGGACAACCATTCGCTAAGCCACCCTCACTTCATAACAGCATTTAATCCTTAGTTAATTCTTATTTCTCCAAATTTTACCTCAGACACTGCAACCGATCCAGAACTGATCCTTGCTTCCATTAGATGTTCCCTAGAATCCTTCAAGCAGGAACCCAGCCCTTATAAAGCATGTTTTCTCCTCCCTCTTGTTGAAAGCTGAATTCATGGTTCTTCTGGAGTACCTTCCCTTGCTGCATCAAGTCATTAAATCTGATTTTATTGGACTACAGGTTTGTTCCTCCTGGTCTTTGGCCAATTAGAGTATAAGATGATTTACTGACAAATCCCCATTATCACTAACCTCTTTTCTGAACATTAGTATCATATTCTAACTGGATCTGATCACTTCTTCCCCTGAAGCCCTCCTCAAGTAATAGCTATATTTTCTTTCATGTATCTTATACCACTGGGCCTACAGGTGGACTATATGTCCTCTTGGCTGATTTCAGATCATTCTCCTCCTTACAAACATTCACTTTTAAATCTCATTTCATCAGATTATATTACTGCCCTCCCCCTTCCTTGCAGTAATCATCTATTGCCATCATCTGCCTCACCCCTACTCTGCTACCTTCTATTCCCTGAAAGGTTTAGCTCTTGGCTTATTGGCGCTTTTTACCACAATATGGTTGTTTTAATTCTTAGTGACTTCAGTATCTGTGTAGATGATACCTCCAATACCCTGGTTCCTCAGTTCCTTGATTTTTCTCCTCTTTGTTGACTTTTGTCTTTAGGCCTGCCTATATCATTCACTCCCATGGTCATGTTTTTGGTGCTGTCAATACACATAATTTAATTCCTCCATGATCTCTATTTCAGCTCCCTGAATACCAGCTCCTACTTTTTTCTCTTGCCCTTCTCTCTCTCAGCTCCAGTAATTTTTCAGTCCTACTGGGTATAATTCTACCAGCATTTTAGTGCCTGTAACCTCTGTGCCTTCAGTTCCCTCATTTTTGTCTTAAATAACATCCTTTATCATTATAATAACTTCTGACTTGATCATAAATATCATGTTTAATCCAACTCTCCCCCTGCTTTATGTCTGCATGACTGAACATGACTGCATAAGAACATAAAACCATGCTGTTTGATTTCATTTTATTTTATGATTTTTGCTTGACAAATTGCATTTTGTATTATGACAGAACATATTTAACATAAAATTTACCATTTTAACCATTTGAAGTATACAATTCTTTGGGATTAAGTGCATTTACACTGTCATAGAACCACCACCACCACCCATAACCAGACCTTCTTCATCTTCCCAAACTAGAATCTGTATCCATTAAATAATGGCTCTTCACTCCTCAACTCCCCAGCCTACTGGCAACCACCATTTTACTTTCTGTCTCTATGAATTTGACTATTATAGGTACCTCAGGTAAGGACAGTCATACAATATTTGTCCTTTTGTGACTGGCTTATTTTGCTTAGCATGAAGTCTTCAAGGTTTGCCCATGTTGTAGCATTGTGTGGAATTGTGTTTTTAGGGCTACATATAGATACCATTTTTCATTTATCCATTCATGATTTTTTCCTAAATTTGTTATCACTTATCTCCTTTGAGACTCAGTTCTGCCAAATTGTCTTACTCCTTTCCCACATTTATTTTACTCTGTCTCCTAGACTGTTATTTCATATATTATTCTACTTTTTAAAATCCAAAAGACTTTACTTTTAGCTATTGATTTTGCTTTTTTATATTACTGAGAACTTAGAAGCATTAAGAAAGAATGTAAGATTCCAGTTCCATATCTACCAATATGGTAGATATTCCAGTTCCATATCTACCAATGAGCCTTAGCACTGACATACACTGTTTTCCCACCTTTCATTACCATCTATTTTGTACCATCTTACTTTTCCTTCTTATAATTACTCAAGGTCATTGCTATAACAGTTGTCCTCTCTTTTGCCTACATCATCAGGTTTCCTTTTTAAAAATTTTTAATCTTTTTCCAGTTTTATGTATTTGACATTTAACACTGTCTAGCTTTAAAGTGTACAGTATAATGACTTGACTTACGTATATTATAAAGTGTCCCCCACAGACAGTTTGGTTGACATGCATCATCTTAAATAGATACAATTTTTTTTTCCTTTGAGATGAGAACTGTCAGGATTTACTTTTTATTTATTTATTTATTTTTTAAGATTTTACACTATCTATTTTAGAGCAAGAGGGGAAGTATGAGGTGGAAGGGCAGAGGGAAAGGAAGAGAGATAATCTTTAGCAGGCTCCATGCCCAGTATGAACTCCACAAAGAGCTTGATCTCACCACCCTTAGATCATGACCTGAACCAAAGTCAAGAATCAGATGCTTAACCAAGTGAGCCACACAGACACTCCCAGGATTTGCTTGCTTGCTTGCTTGCTTGCTTGCTTTCTTTCTTTCTTTCTTTCTTTCTTTCTTTCTTTTTCTTTTTTTTAAAGATTTTCTTTATTTATTTGACACACAGAGAGAGATCACAAGTAGGCAGAGAGGCAGGCAGAGAGAGAGAGGAGGAAGCAGGCTTCCTGCTGAGCAGAGAGCCCGATGCGGGGCTTGATCCCAGGACCCTGAGATCAGGACCTGAGCCGAAGGCAGTGGCTTAACCCACTGAGCCACCCAGGCGCCCCTGCTTTCTTAAATAACTTCCAAATATACCATCCAGCAGTGTTAGCTACAGTCATCATGTATATTATATGGAGGGGAGGTATTTTCTGTTTTTTTTTTTTTTTTTCAGTTGAAGTACTTAATTCCAACCAGCCCCAAATTGTGAACAGGCTGATTCAGGAAGACCTACTACCAAGTCAGCATGAAGTCTAAGAATTATAGTTCTGAATTATTAATTGATCTAAAGCATATGCCCTCAATACATTTTTTCCCCAAATTTTTATTTAAATTCTAGTTAGTTAGCATATCGTGTAATACTGGTTTCAGGGAGTAGAGTTTAGTGATTCATCACTTACATACAACACCCTGTGCTCATCATAATAAGTGCCCTCTTTAATAGCCCTCACCCATTTAGCTCATCCCCACACCCACCTTCTTCCATCAACCCTCACCTCGTTCTCTGTCCATAAGAGTCTCTTATGGTTTGCTCCCCATCTCCCCTCTTTTTTTTTTTTTTCCCCTTCTCACATGGCCATCTCTTTTGTTTCCTAAATTCCACATATGAGTGAAATCATATGGTATTTGTCTTTCTCTGGCTTATTTCACTTAGCATAATACACTGTAGCTCCATCCACGTTAATGCACATGGCAAGATTTCATTCTTTTTGGTGATTGAGTAATATTCCATTGCATATATATACACCACATCTTCCTTAGCCATTCACCAGTTGATGGATGCTTGGGCTCTTTCCGTAGTTTGGCTGTTGTTGATAGTGCTGCTATAAACATTGAGATGTTTTCCATCAGCATACAATGTGCTGGAACTTCTCTCATCTTAAAAACAACAAAACTCTTCCTAACTTATTTTCTTCCTATCACCACTAGTTTTTCTCCTTAACTTTGCTATAAAGCCTCTGGAAAACATTCTCTATACTTTCTGCCTCAATTTCTTTTCTTAATTAGTTATAATCTGTCTTTTGCTCTACCACTCCAGTGAAACATCTCTTATCAAGGTCACTAATGGCTTCCAAATTGTTAAATACAATCCAAATCTCAGTGCTCATGTTACTTGACACTTCTAAAATATTTCATACCACTCATCTCTTCCTTTGCTCTGATGCATTTTTTCTTGCTTGGCTTTCTGGACTACTACTGTTCTTAACTTTTCTCCTATCCCACTGACCTATTCTTATTAGTCTTCTTTGCTGCTTCCCGCCCCCCACCCCTGCCCATTTCTCTGATTTCTAAATGATAGAGGGCCCAGTCCTTGGTGCTCTTTGAATTTCTATATACTCCCAACTCTAAATGATCCTTCAAGATCTTAATGAGCCTTATGTAACTATAATCTGACCACTTTACATAGTTTCTTCCTTTGTTTCCTGAATGTCTTTACTTAAATAATACTTTCTCAGATTAGATCACATTGGACCCTCACACCCAATCACAGCAGTTTCTATTCTTTTTTTCCTGTTAGCCTTTATTACTATTTAGCAAACTGTAATTTTTAGTTATGTAACTTTTGTATTGCCCATGTGAGCAAAGATTTTTATTTGTTTTGCTTTGTATCCTAAACAAATACTATTGTACCCCCAGTGCTTAAAACAATGCCTGATACATAGTTGGAGTTTAGTTAATATTTCCTGGATTAGTGAATGAAAAATTAGTACTGAGAATTAGGAAATGTAAGATATTTAGAGCTGTGTGTACAAGAAAAAACAGGTCCTTGGTTATTATCTCCATGGTTTTCCTGTGAGTAAAATTTTAGTTTTATGAAGTAGCAGCTTAATAACAAAAATAACCGAGTACTTATTATGTGCAGAAGCCATCCCACATGCTTTTTTCACTTCCTATTTAAGCCATACAATCATAGGAAATAGCTATCATTACCTCTGTTTTATAAATGAGGCTAAGCAACTTGTTCAGAATCACCTTGCTAGTAAGTGATTATGTTGGGATTCAAGATCATTTCATCTGACTCCAAAGTCCAATTTTTTTCCCACTATAATACATGGTTTACTTTTTGGCTCTTGGCTGGTGTTTTGGTTAATGGGGTATGAATGTAAGCAATAAAGTAGTCAGAAAAACTGAATGATACGCCATTAAACCTTTTGAGTTTATCATTTTCTTTATTATGCAGACTTAAGTATAATGCAGTTTTAATACCTTCTGTATTTGTGGGAGATCTGAATAGTCAAAATGTAAGGCAAGCATTGTTTTCATTTTTAATTGAAAATTAAAGGTTGCCCTGTATCAAAATCTGCATGCATATAATAATAGAAATAGATATGCTTGACTTTTGTTAGTGTAATATTTGGTTATTAAAAATGAAATTTTATTTGGTTTGACTATTTATCTTGCATTTAAGAGTCAATAAAAAAGCTCTCCTGCAGCTATTTTAAAAATAACAACAAATTCTCATGGATGTAATGCAAATATCTGCTGTGAGGCAGAGCTTGCTTCATTTTATTTATTTATTTCTGCATTCATTACATTGATTACACTGTAATGGGATTCAGGGTCCCTAACAATGGAAGAGAAAATTGGAGAGGTGCATGTGAGAGAAAATTAGTCAGCTATTTGTCTTGCATTTGGACATGACATTGTGATTTTTGTTTTCAGTTTTGTAAATCATTCATTTTGGGACCATAATAAGCAACAAAGATATCATTCAATTTTCCAAATGTAATTTGGAGCAATCTTTTTCTTTTGATACATTTTTGATTCTGGGATAAAATGTATTGATAAATTAATCTTTCATATATAAATCAAAATAGATAAAAAATGTTCATTGTCAATTATACATACTTGATTAACTGAATGGTTTAGGCATTAAAAGAACTGATTCCTAGCTCCAACGTTCACATTTTCTTAATCTCTGTGCCTTGATTTCCTCCTCTGAAAACTCAGCGTATCCCGAATCCTGTTTATTTTATGGATATATTGAAACTTTCATCAGGTGATTTATGAAAAACCACTTTGTAAGTTGGAGTTCCTGTGTAAATGTAAAATGAAAGTGGTTTTATTACTATTCTTTGGCTTAAAGGGGGTATTAAATTTTTTATCACTTTGGGGCACCTGGGTGGTTCGGTCAGTTAAGCACCCAAATCTTGGTTTCATCTCAGGTCATGATCTCAGGGTCATGGGGATCAAGCCCCAGTTTGGGCTGCATGCTCAGCGGAGAGTCTGCTTGAAGATTCTCTCTGTCTCTGCCCTCCCCAACCCCGCAGGTGAATGCTCATGCACACACAGTCTCTCTCTCTGAAGTAAATAAATAAATCCTAAAAAAAAAAAAGTTTTTTCAACTTTTTACTTTCTCCAAAATTGACGTAACATTCACGTTTCAAAGTTGTTTGTTAGTTAATGAAGAATTTCCTGGAGTATTAAGTAAGCCCTTCGTGGATTTACTGTACTGGTAAGGAATTAACATCCTAAAACTTACTCGGATTACATTTTCTTTCTTATGTTCCTTTTTCTGTTACTAAAATAATTAATGTTGATATTTAAATTGTTTCTATTTTTTGTGGTTATAAACAAGGCTGTAATGCATTTTTGAGTGCATATGCCTTCCAGGATTTGTATAATTTAATCCTGACTTTTCTGGTTGACATGGTATGCAGTTTATAGGAGATTCTGCCTAGATACTATCTGGACTCAAATGGAAGAAACTTTTGTTAGCCTCTTCCCCATTCTGTTTTATCTTATTTTACTATTTTATTTTATTTTATTTCTTTTAGAGAGAGAGAGAGAGAAACCACAGAGGGGGAGAGGCAGAGAGAGGGAGAGAGAGAATCTCAAGCAGACTCCCCACTGAGCACAGAGCCTGATGCGAGACTCAGTATCGTGGCCCTGAGATCATGACCTGAGCTGAAATTGAGTCTTCTACCTAACCAACTGAGTCACCCGGGTGCTGCCAATTCTTCATTTTAAATCTGTAATTTTAAATCTACAAGATGATCATCTGAACATTGTATGCTATAATATATGTTAAGTATTGAATCATAACTTTTTTGTCAAAAAAGAAAAAAATAAGACTTTTTGTTATTGATTTCTAGTTTCATTCTATTGTGGTCAGAGAACATACTTTGTATAACCTGTGTCCTTGGTTTTATGGCCCAGAATATGGTCCATCTTAGAAAATGTTCTGTTCGCACTTGAGAAGAATGTATATTCTGCCTTTTGTTAGGTAGAGTGTTTTATCAATGTCAACTAGATCAAGTTGGTTGTTAGTGTTATTCAAGTTTTCTATATCTGTATTAGTTTGCTAGGGCTTCTGTAATGAAATACCTCAAACTGAATATTCAAGGGTCTGAGTCAACGTATGGGTAGAGCCATTCTTCTTCTGAAGGTATTAGGAAAAAGATTTATCCTAAGCCTCTCTTCTAGCTTCTGGTATTTTCCTGACTTGAGGTAGCATAACTCTAAAATTCACATAACATGCTTGTCTCTGTGTCCAAATTTCCCTTTTTTTATCATCCAATCCAATCATATTGGACTGGGGACCTATGGTACACTGATAAGACCTTGTTGTAATTTAACTAACTACCTCTGTAATGTTCTATTTCCAAATAAGGTCATATTCTGAGATATTGAGGGTTAGGACTTCAACATGTGAATTTTTGAGGGGACAAAATTTAACCCTTAAAAATATCCTTACTGATTTCTGGTTTACTTTCCCATATATAATTGAAACAGGTATTAAAATCTCCAACTCTATGTATTTGTCTATTTTTGTATTTCCTTATAGTTCTATCAGATTTTTTTAATGTATTTTCAAGTTCTATTATTAGGTACATAAGCTCTTACAACTGTTAAGTTCTCTTGATGAACTAACTCCTTTATCATTATGAAATAACCTCCTTCCTTCTTGGTAAATATATAATATTTTTTGTTTTGATACTGATTTTGTCAAATATTAATATAGACACTCAAGCTTTCTTTTGATTTGTGTTTATCTGTGTTCATGTTTATTTATATATCTTATTAATCATCTTTGCTGTTTTTTACCTCTATCTCATTTCTCTGTTTGAATTTATGAACTATGGATTCTTAGAAATGTCTTGACACGTAGGCTGTGTAAAAATTTGAAACAAAATGTTTAATAACTTAAATGCTCCTCACTGTTTGAAGAGACCTCAGTAGATGAAGAGGTCTCATTATTTTCTATTATTTTCAGCTAGCAACATGCACATGATGGGTAAAAAAGAACTTGGGGAACCATGCAAGATGTCGAGTTATCTCCCTGCTTTGACTGTGGCCCTTAATTTTGGGTATCCTTGAAATTATTAGTAAAGTTTGATAGTAAGTAAGAACTCTAATTTGTGGGAATCTGATCCTTTTGACAATCAGATCCTTTTGTTGGCTCATGTGGTTAAACACTTTGATGCACACCTGTCAAAAAAAAGAATTTTAAATTTTCTAAAACATTTTGATTTTTTAAAAAAGATTTTATTTATTTATTTGACAGACAGAGATTACAAGTAGACAGAGAGGCAGGCAGAGAGAAAGAGGAGGAAGCAGGTTTCCCGCTGAGCAGAGAGCCCGATGCGGGGCTTGATCCTAGGACCCTGAGATCGTGACCCGAGGTGAAGGCAGAGGCTTTTACCCATTGAACCACCCAGGCACCCCTAAAACATTTTGATTTTAAGGTAACTTGGGGAGTAGCTGAGGTATATGGCTTGAGGGATAGTAGGGAAATAAGCTTTCCAATTAAAGATTTATTACTGTCTTCAGATTTAAAACAGATGAATAGCAACTTTAAAACTGGCAATAGTTATCCCAAAGTTCTTATCCCTAGTAAATCTGTTACTGTTTTCCCCTCTTCTGTATTCTAACATGGGTTCTACAGTAGGAGGAAGTTTATTTGACCTAACTGAGAAGAGGGATGATTAGAGGGATGATTTGTGTAAATGAGGGTCCCCTGCTATTAGCTGAGTTTCCTCTTGTTTTACCTGGTCAGCATGTGCTTGCTGGCATATGCTGCTGTGTTTTGAGCTGGTGAGACTCATCTTCTGATCTCTCTGCAAGACCAATGAATAGGGGAATGTCTCTCTCAATCTGTAGACTAGGCATCATCTTGAAATCTGCTCTTCCTGTAGGTCCACTGAGACTTAAAGTCATATCACCCCTCAGACCCCAAGACCTTGAATCACTCATCCCTCACGACCTTGAATCACTCATCCCTCACCATAATGGCCTTATGTCAGACCCACTGGCTTTCGACTATGTGTGAATGCTTGGATATTTTTTGTAACCCATGGACTCAAAGGAATCATGTGGACAAAGGAGAGGGATGCTTCCTCCTACCCTCTTTGACTGAAATGTTCTCCACACAATTTCTAATTTTTTGCAGCTGTTTCATAAAGTGGTAGATGATTTTCCTCTAGAATCTCTAGGGGTGAGTGAGGCAAAAGCCTATAGAATTTCAACTTTACCCTGTCTTATGCTTTGATGTCACTGACTCTTGCTAATAAACTGAGGGAATAATAAAGAGCTTGACATCCAACCTTTTTGCTCTACTCTTGGTACTTGCTATCCCTTTTAGCTTATCTCTTGCAATCTTCTTTCCTCTGTTGAAGGAGTTTCTCTATAACGTATACATTTACTTTCTATTTCATGACCTTCTTTGAACCCATCTTCTGCTTCCTGATGCAGTAAATCTCAAACGAATACTTAATGTCTGAGCACTGTAGGAGGACATGATTTATGGGATCATAATCATATATTGGTTTGAGATTTTCAAAGTTATTGTCCCCAATTTGCAAATCAAACCTACAACAAATGAAGGAAACAGATCAGAGAGTGTTCAGATTTTATTAAGAATATTTCCAGGGGTGTTGGAACTAGATGAAGTTGTAGGGATGAATTGCCATTTATTTAAAAAAAAATTGTCTGCAAGGGGAGCTAGATGTTGGTGCAAAGCATAGTATAATTAAATGAGGTACGAGGGTCCTGCTGACTCCTTCAATACACAGCACACTTATCATAGCTTATTTCACATAATGCTTTTCATTAACCTTGTAAGTTAGATTTTTTAAAACATAAACACTCCTTTATCTGTAAAGAGCTGGTAAAGAAAGTTACAGCTAAGTGTGACAGGGACAGAATATGAACTCAGAAATCCCCGTTTTGTGAATTCCAAACATGTGTCTATCTATCATATCCTTCTATAGGTGCTGTAAAAAACCCGAGGCTCATGTCTGCAGAACTATAGACAGTCTGTAATCGACCCCATAGCACCCATGAAAAGGAATAAACAGGCTATTGTGTTCTATGTGATTTTTTTCCCATTTAAGTAAAGCCTGTACACACCTATTTTTCTGATTGAACTCTTATAGATAGACACATTGGTAGGGAGACTATTCCTGAGTGTTGCATGGTTGTAGGGAAAAAACCCTGACAACTGATAAGTGAAACAAAGTTTAGGATTTGTAAAGGAGATAACTGTAAATGTACATTAGTGTTTGGGGAGAAACAAAGTGAAACATTTTTAGCAAAGGATATCATAGATGCTTAAAAATATGTTGCCATAAAAAACTTAAATTGGGCTCAACAGTTCTTGAAACTTTGATCTAAATCAAAAGGTTTTTGGACAGCTTATGGATTTTTTCTTCCCTGAAACTGTCGGAAACTGTAGATTTGAAAAGGAATTTCACACAGATATGATTATCACAGCAGTGATAAAGTGTTATCTCTACAGAACAGAAGGAGTCAAGTCAGTGTTTTGTGGGACCAGGTCTTAGCCATGGAGATACCCGAGGCTAGTGTGGCAAAGCCAACTGAAAACATGGGATATTATGCATGTTAAAGGAATCCCAATGAAGTTTCACCAAGAGAAACTTCACCAAGTCACTTAAATATAAATAAGGTGCTTTCATGTTGAATGGTTTGGAAAAGGGAACTTTTGCTCTTTCTCCATGAATTTTAATTTAACAAGAATGTATAGCCATATGAGCTAAAATGTTATCATCTGAAGCCATAATCTCCACATTTTCCAAATTGTACCCCTTATTAGTAAAATATTTTAAAGCACACTTCTCCAAATTATATTCCTTTTATTTATTTAAAAATTTTGGCATTAATATATATTATAAAAGCACACAAATGGAAATTTAAAGCACAAGTAAAATGAAATAACAAAAATTTTTTTTTAATTTAAAAACAATTTTTTAAAAAATATTTTATTTATTTATTTGACAGAGAGAGATCACAATAGGCAAAGAGGCAGGCAGAGAGAGTGAGAGGGAAGCAGGCTCCCCGCCAAGCAGAGAGCCCGATGCGGGACTCGATCCCAGGACCCCGAGATCATGACCTGAGCCGAAGGCAGCGGCTTAAACCACTGAGCCACCCAGGCACCCCAGTAACATAAAATTTTTAAAAAACTTTTTGCTTTTACTTAAAATACTAATTTTTTTAAAGATATTTTTTTATTTATTTGACAGAGAGAGAGAGAGGTCACAAGTAGGCAGAGAGGCAGGCAGAGAGAGAGGAAGGGAAGTAGGCTCCCTGCTGAGCAGAGAGTTCGGTGTTGGGCTCGATCCCAGGATCTTGGGATCATGACCTGAGCCGAAGGCAGAGGCTTTAACCCACTGAGCCACTCAGGCGCCCCAGGCTCCGGCCTCTTACAAGTGGACTCTTCTTCCTCTCAAACCCTTCTCTGTTGTTACTCTTACTCAGCTCCTTCCATATCCAATTATATTTCTATAATTTATATAATTTCATATATATATTTATTTATATATCACAAACCACTAGTCACAATAAAGAATTTACAGAGACTTTAAATGGCTTCCTTTCCTTTCTTCCTCCATCATCCCTCTGTAGAAGGAAGGGAAGAGGACCTACACTCTGAATGATGCAATTGCCTTCAGAAAGCAGAAATGGTTAAAAATAGTTTTGTTTTTAACTGAGCTGAAATTCACATAACATAAAATTATCCCTTTTAAAGTATACAACGCGGTAGCACTTAGTACATTCATAATGCTGCACAACTACCACTTCTGTCTAGCTCAAAAACATTTTCATTAGTTCAAATGCAACCTCATTCCCATTAAACAGTCATTCTCTATTTCCTCTTGCCCCAGCCCCTGGCAGCAATGTCATAGAATGTATGACCTTCTGTGTCTGATTTGTTTCACTTAGTACAACATTTGTGAGATTCATCTTGTTGTAGCATGTATCAGCACTTTATTTTTTTTAATGGCGGAGTGAAATTCCATTTCTTATACATACCATATTTGTTTATCAATTCATCTGTTAATTGGGGTGTTTCTACCTTTTGGCTCTTGTGACTAGTGCTACTATTAAGTACTTTGTGTACAAGCATTTGGTATAATTTTGTTTTTTTTTTTTTTTAAAGATTTTATTTATTCATTTGACAGAGAGAGATCACAAGTAGGCAGAGAGGCAGGCAGAGAGAGAGGAGGAAGCAGGCTCCCTGCGGAGCAGAGAGCCCGACGCGGGGCTCGATCCCAGGACCCTGAGATCATGACCTGAGCCGAAGGCAGCGGCTTAATCCACTGAGCCACCCAGGCGCCCCTATAATTTTGGTTTTAAAAACAAATTTTTCATTCCTTAATACTGTTTTCTCTTTTGTATGTTTAATCAATTACTACAGTGATCTGACATCTATTGGGGTACTTGAATTTGATACTGATCACTACTTTGGCTTTCCATTCACACCCCTATTCTACCTGCTGGGGGGCTTCTGTTTTAACTCTTTTCCTCAGGAGGGCGTGGAGACTAGATTTGTCCAATGCTTTGGTCCTGGATCACCTTGCACCTCACTGTGTAAGTGGGAAAGAACGTTGAGTCGCTGGCTGAAGACACATAGTATGAAGCTGAGGCAAAAGTGATCATTTGAAGGGAAGACCCAGGAGTATTAGGCCTTGGAAGCTGAAGGAAACAGGGGCATTAGACTAAAGCCAGGTTCTTGAATTCAGTGGATATGATTTAAAACAAAGACACATTTCTGTCCCATTCCTATGTTCTTTTAATGCATATGTCTTATATTTTTGTGACTTGCCTTGTCTTTTTGAGGTTAAATGTAACTTCAGCCATCAGCTAGAGGCTAAGTATTACTTCTTCTTATCCCATAAATCAGAATCAAAAGACTGTTGTCATCACTTTTGTTAGTGATCAGTTGTATTGATAAAAAGTTGACTTAAACTCTGTTACTTTTCATCTAAGGCTTCTGCGCTACATTGGAAGCATGCAGGGATAACGAGTGAGAAGCAATTGTAAGGAGAGAGCATTATTAACACTCAGTTACAACTTCTGAGCCATGAGTTAACTGCTTGTCTACAAATCTATGTGTAGGTGGATTTTTTTCCCCCAGCTAGTCAATTCCTCCTAAATCTTCGAGCAATTGTATAATCAATGTGGCTGCTTAAACGCTTACGGCAGATTGAGTCAATAAAATTTCCTAAAGAAATTGGAATTAACTCTGTGTTGCCTTTTATTCTGTGGGAAAAGAGATCATGTTTATTGTCCATTTGACAGGTTTTTATTTGCAGGTTTACTTGAGGGAGTCAAAATTAAAGCAAATAAGTGCCAGAGGGAGAATATTGCATATAGTGAAGACAAAGAATATTATATGGATTTTGTTGTTAATATTTTTATTTTTTCTAGTTTTATTGAAGTATAATCAACATAAAATTGTATATATATAAGATGTATGTGATAGTTGAACAAGCATATACATTGTGAAATGATTACCACACAAATTAATTCATATATTCATATTGTTACCTTTTGTGTGTATGTGTGTGTGTGTGTTGAGAATAGTTAATCTATTATCTACTAGATTTCATGTATCCAATGCATTATTGTTAACTGTAGTCACTATATTGTACATTAGATTCCCAGAATTTATTCATTTTATAACAGAAAATTTATGCCCTTTGATCAACATCATTCCAACATCTATCTTCTATCCCATGGTAACCACCATTCTACTTTTTAGTTCTGAATTCAACTTTTTAGATACCACATAGAAGTGACATCATATGTATTTGTCTTTCTATGTCTAGGTTGTTTACTTAGCATGATGTCCAATCCATGTTGTTGTAAATAGCAGGATTTCCTTCTTTCTCGTAGCTGAATACATATATGTATGTATGGTATATATGAATATACCACACCTTCTTTATCCATTAATTTGTTTGGTGGACACTTAGGTTGTTTTTAGGTCTTGGCTATTGCTGCAATGAACATAGGAGTGCGGATAACTCTTCAAAACACTGGTTTCTTTTGGATATATGCCCAGAAGTGGGATTGTTGGGTCATATGGTAGTTCTATTTTTAAATTTTTGAAAAACCTCCATACTGTTTGCCAAAATGGCTTTTTCAGTTTACATTTCCTACCAACCATGTACCAGGGTTCCCTCTTCTCCTAAACAATACTTTTATCTCTTTGTCTTTCTCATACAAGCCATCCTAACAGATATAAGATGATATTTCATTGTGGTTTTGATTTGCATTTCTCCGATTGATGTTGAGTGTGTTAGTCGTCTATATATGTGTGAGTCTGTTTCTGGGCTCTGTTTTCTATTCCATGGGTCTCTTGATCTGTTTTTATGCAAGTACTATAATGTTTTGATTATTGCAGCTTTCTAGTGTAGTTTGAGATAATTAAATATGATGCCTTTGGATCTGTTCTTCTCTCTCAAGATGGCTTTGGCTATTTGGGATCTTTTGCGATTCCTATAAACTTTAGAATTGTTTTGCTATTTCTATGAAAAAATGCCATTGGAATTTTGATAAGGATTGCTTTGAATCTGTACATTGGTTTGGTTAGTAAGAACATTTTTACAATATTAATTTTTCTAATTCAAGAACATAGGATGTTTTTCCATAGATTTATGTGTTCTCATTTTTTCTGTCATCAGTGTCTCATAGTTTTCAGTGTACAAGCCTTTCTTTTCCTTGGTTAAATTTATTCCTAAGTATTTTGTTCTTTCTGATGCTATTGTAAATGGAATTGTTTTCTTCTTAATTTCTTCTTCAGGAAATTTGTTGTTAGTGTTTAGAGATGCCATTGATTTTCTAGTGTTGATTTTGTATCCTATGACATTATTGAATTTGACTATTATTCTGTGTATTTTGAAGGGCAAAGTTTGTAATTTGAATGAACCCTGACTTCTCGATTTTTTTCCTTTTATGGACTATACGTATTTTTGTTGTATTTTAAAGATCTTTGCCTAACCCAAGGTCACAATTTTCCCCTATGTTTTCCTCTAAAGATTTTATGACTTTCATTTACATTTAGGCCTATGATCCATTTTAATTTAGGCTTCCAATACATTTTGATAGGTTACCAATTATAACAGAAGACATTAGATATACTAGTTATAATAATTGTTTGGTTGTAAGGAGCATGAACTTACATAAGTGTCTCAAGTAAAAGTAAATTTATTGAATGAACACTGGGAAATCTGATGGAAGCTAATTTTAGAAGTATAATAAAGTCTCATGAGAATTGGAGTCATTAGGCATCTTCTCTCTCCTGTTCTTCTTTCTTATTTGTCCACATAAACTCAGATTTGTACTTTGGCCAAAATGTCCCTTTTCTTCAACACTTGAGAAACCCAGGTCTGTGGGAAGCATTTGCCATGGACTACTCATACATTTTCTCTGTTTTCTACCTTTATGTCACCTTCTTGGCTTCCAGATTGTTGGTTTGCTATTCATTTTTGTATGAGTGTGCTTTTGCTTCATGTACTTTCCTGATTTCAGTAGATGTGAACCTTACTTAAAATAATTCCTTTTCTAGCTTGTTCCCATGGTTTTACATGGGCTGTTACCAGGTTTTTCATTACTATTAGGTGAAAATAATCCAGATGTTGGACAGTTTTTCAGGATCATGAATCTTAAACTTGCCTAAATGGTTAAAAAGTGTTATACTTGGGGCGCCTGGGTGGCTCAGTGGGTTAAAGCCTCTGCCTTCAGCTCAGGTCAAGATCCCAGTGTCCTGGGATGGAGAGCCTCATCGGGCTCCCTGCTCACTGGGGAGCCTGCTTCCTTTCCTCTCTCTCTGCCTGCCTCTTTGCCTACTTGTGATCTCTGTCAAATAAATAAATAAAATCTTTTAAAAAATTGTTATCCTTTACTGCATTACCATTTAAAGAGAATTAATGTGACTATTTGACAATAAAAGTAGGCCTATTTCTTATTTTGCAGATCAACTAAAGTTTTTATCTTCATTCAGGAAACAGAATCTGGATGACCCTTATTATAACATGTTATATAGTGACTATAATACTGACCAGAGAATAGTTGAGGCAGTAGGTGACATATTTCTATTGCAAATGCTAAATTTTGACCTCCATTCCATTCTAAGCCGTTAATTGGGAACTTGGGAAATTTTAATTGAAAACGTTCTACAAGCTTCCATAAAGGGCTAGTTCTCTTCTGTTTCCTTCTACATCTGTGTTGCATATCTCACTCTGCTTTGTGCCCCAGGAAGCTGTTATGTGGGCTATATAAATAGTTCCCTAGATCTCTGGATTTTGTTTGGGTTTGGCAAATTGGAAGTCCTAATCAAAATGAGTAGCTATCTTTTTTCTTTTTACCACATCGAAGGAAAAGTATGATTTGAACCTCTGATCTCTTCTTGGGAAATCTGTTGGTGCATGTGATCTGGATGGTTGGTGCAAAGCTGCTTTTGTAAAGAAGTTTCAGTCATCAGAAGTGCTACTGGCCTTTCCCAGCAGACAATGTTTTTCTTGCTATTCCTTCTTTTCCTCTTTGTCCTCACCTTTTTCCTTTTTATTTTTGAAGTTGTGCCATACTGTGTACATAGAATTTTCTATGCCAAAGTGAGGGTCACCTAAATCCTTAAGTGTCAAGTAGTGTCAAGAAGTACAATCATGACTTTTGGAAACTTTGACCAGATCAAGGATTGAAAAAAGAGGTCAAAGGGGTGCCTGGGTGTTTCAGTCAGTTAAACATCTGCCTTCAGCTCAGGTCATGATCCTAGAGTCCTGGAATCCAGTCCCCCATCAGGTTCCCTGCTCAGTGGAGAGCCTGCTTCTCCCTCTCCTTCTGCTGCTCTCCCTGCTTTTGTTCTCTCTCCCTCTCTGTCAAAGAAATAAGTAAATAAAATCTTTTGAAGAAAAGGAAAGGAAAGAAAAGAGGTCAAAGAGTTAGAAGGGCTTTATTAGAAAATTGTCTTGGCAGACTTCTGTTGTCATTCTGTGAATCCTTATCTACATCTCAGACACAAAGGGATGCAAGAATTGAGGGGGCTTTCTTACTCATACCTGACAAGCTGATTTAGTCTATGACTGCAAGAGGAAAGTCAGATTTTAGCCCGCAGTTTAATAGAACAAAGGAACTATGAGTGTTTCCTGTGGATCCGAGGTAGATTCCATAGGACAGAGCATGCCACAGATCTGGTTTTGGTTTTACCCAAGAGAGGGAGTGACGGAATTCCAATGGTGAGAGTCTGTGTACAGTGACAGCAGACAACCAGGAGCAGACTCATGAAGGAACAGAATATATCATTAATGTTATAGAATTTGAAGTGAGAAGGGCCTAGGAGAGGAGCTTTTGATGGCTTCAAAAAAGCATCCACAGGAGAAGGAATCAGCTTGAAACCTCTGCTGTGCATGTTGTGGTCTAGTATTCAACACATTTAAAAGTGGCCTATGGGCATATGATACTCTCTGTATGATATAAAGTTAGGAATAATGTTTTTTCCATTAAAAGTTTATTATCGAGGTATAGTTGACATATAATGTTATATGAGTCTCAGGTGTACGAAGTAATTCAACAGTTCTACACATTACTCATACACTAACCATGATAAGTGTAATCACCGTCTGTTACTGTACATTTTATTCTTCTTAATTATAATTGATTTCCTTTATGACACTTATTTTTATTTACTTGAATGAACATAAATAATTGGTTGTTGAAGACTGCCATTCAAATTTTGTTTCTTGTCTTTGCATCTGGTAGCTTTTGTTTTATAACTTAGTTTGATGCATGAATATTCAAAACTGCTATATCTTAATTACAAAACCTGTCATAACCCAATAAATAATTGATAAAGGACATGGAAAGTTCATTTGTAAAAGAGAAAAAATAAATGCAAAAATGTATATGCAAAAAATGTTAAATGTGAGTAATAAACAAAACAGTAAATTTCTGTGTTCATTGAAAAATATTCATTAACAAATTATTTATTGAATATCTATTATGTGTCAACCACTGAGTTGACCAGTGGAGGCACACAACTAATATCAGATATGGTCTGATATTAGTTGTGCAGGTGGAGAATAATAGGTCATATTTTTATGTATTTTTATTTTGCCTAACAAATCAGCAAGTATAAAAATTATAATGCATAATGCTGATAAAGATGCATTGGTTAAAGCATTCTTGCAAACTGGTGATCCTAGTTTTTGGAAATTTGTCAATACTGGTCATACTTTTTAATCTAATTATTGTAATTATTGTATTTCTAGAGGTCTTTAGTAAGAAAATAATAAAGAAGTTAAAAACATGAATAACAGTTTTTAATAGCACAATTTATCATAGCAAAATTATATAACTCCAATGTTCAGCTAATAGTCGGAGGTTATGTTATGGAATGCTTATGATAAATTGCTAAGTAAAAAGTAGATTATGAAATTGTCCGTATAATTTCAACTGTGTAATATATCTATTAAAAAGATACAAAGACAATACATTAAAATGATAATAGAAAATTAAACAAGATCTCCTTATGGTTTGGGTGCAGGCATACAGACTCACCTTCACTTCCTAAACACATCTTGGTGAGATTTCAGCTACGAGGACATTGACGGAAGCGTGGTGAACATTTCATTCTGATGAGGGTGCAAGTAATCCCAAGACTCTTTCCTTTGGAGGTTGATGTCTATAAGAGCTGCTGTTCTTTTTCTAGGTTGAAATAATTTTTCCTGTGTTCCAGCTACAGAATTTGGGTTTGTTCTTCATTTACTCACTTTAGAAACTCTGGCAGACTTCATTTAGCTATTTGGATCACTGGAGAATCATATGATATATAGGTTATATGATAGTAAATTGACAGGTTAAACAAATATGACACCAACTTATACTGTATATTAAAATAGAAATTAAACCTGCAATTTTAGCTAATGTAAAATCTAGAAATTGCTTTGAAGATCTTTCAAAAAGCTAGACAGTACTGTGGAAGGTACAGTTGCTATACTGTAGAGATAATTATTAGAATAAACTCCATGTATTGCTTTGTCAGCAAGAAAAATTCTAAAAAAATAACACAGTAATAGGACAAATGTATAACTTGGGAATGAGCACCTGAAACCAATGAATTTTGGTTTGATCACTGCTTTTACTTTTTTGCTGCTGTCTGTCTTTACTAGTCATTGAATACCACCAAAAGAAAGCCAAGGGAGGAGAAAGAAATGGAAGAAAGTTTGAATAAAGAGCAAATGCAAAAATGTATTCCTATTTATATATACTTGCTTTCATATAGAGGATATACGAAATATGCCTTTATGTATTCGTGTCAAAATTTTTAAACTTTACAAATTTCCAAGTCCTCCTATCATGATTTTATGATACATATCTGAATATAATTAATGATGGCAAAGTAAACATCTCTGGGGACAATTAAATGTTTTACAAACTCTATGTATCGGCCTAGTCATTTTAAACAGTTTCAAAACAGCCCAAATCCTAGAACAAAGTAAGAATGACAGACATTTGCTGGAGGTTTAGTTCAGTGTAATGTGACCAGAGGGTAATACTAAATCTCACCTTATTTGCTTACCGTTGGCTTTATAAAACTGTGGCCTTAACAGAACGTCAGACATGGTAGTCACTGCAAATAAGAAGATGGTAAACTACTCCCGGAATCTGAAGTGTCAGACTGTTTAGAGTGAATGCGTAATTGAGATTAGCTGGTTGACGATGCCATTCAAGAAAGTTTCAGACTGTGCCTCCGGAGGGGCTTAGGGTCGCTGGGGTGTAGCATCAAGAAAGTGTTGATAAGTGTGAGTGTAACTTGAGAGAATTGAAACCTCAATCAGTTTCTCTACTCCAGTCAAAAGAAAATTTTATATTAACAAACAGGGAGAGGGTTTGCCAAGAGCCTCAAAAGGAGGAGCTCAAGCTTTTGTTTATCTCTGTCTCGGGAGGGGAGAGTCCTTCTGATCATCCAATAATTCTAACCTTGTACATCCTTCTCTACTAAAGGGATGAGTTCATTGACCATCACAGCTCAGTGGCTTTTGAAGCAGTGAATCCTCTTACTCTGATTCTACAATTGTCAAGCAAAAATTTGTATTTTTTAATTACAGAATTTTTATCAGGGAGACAAATAACAGATCCTTTCTGTTCTGACATCAAATAAGTTAATTGAATAATTCAATAAATATTTATCGAGCATCTGTTGTATGTCTGGGTCTTAGGTCTAGTTTAGGATTTATCTCATTAGTGGTTATTTGTCATTATTAAAAACGTTATGACACAATGGTATATTTATTTGGACTCTATTTTTATTTAGACTCTATTTTTATTTGGACTCTTATAATTTGATTAGCATGTTAGTCACACTGACTTGTGTTAATGTGTAAGCGTTGTCCAAAACTTAGTTTTTAGAGATGCAGGGAAGAATAAGATTCTTGACTATTGTAATGTCCCCCAAATGGTTATACAGAACACAGATATTATCTGCATGATTAGCTTGTCCCTTCAATGACATCTCTACCTTCTTTCTTCTTACCTGGAACAATATTTTCAGAAGCCGTGATGAGACAAGATTTCAAATGAAGTCAAAAAGTGTCAAAAAGTGAAAATGATCTTCATAACACTATTCCTGAGTAAGGATAATGTAAGAGGGGATGTATTGATACTCAGATTCTTACACAAATTAGAAAAAAATACAAGTAAATCACATTTTAAGTCATCTGATTTGATCTATAAAATATATTATTTCTCCATTTAGAAAATCAAAGCACAAATGTTACTTTAAAGGAGTTTCTTTAAAACAACTTTGTTTATAATGTCATATTTTGTTTGAAATACATCTTTTCTTAGCTAAATTTTTAAACTTAATTTTCTTTCCTTCCTTCTTTCTTTTCCTCCCTCCCTCCCTCCCTCCTTCCTCATAGCTCAGGTTATACGAACCTTCCCTATGATCATGATAATCTCTGTCTATTCTGGTCTACACTGTAATGCTATGTAATTTTGTTCAGCCTTAGTATTAACTGCAAGTTCTTACACATACAAAGACTGCTCACTTGCTACATCCATACTAAGTTGTAGATGAGGCTTTATTTTTTTTTTCTGCACAGCTATAGTTAATAAATGTATGTACACCTCCACTTAATATACCTTGAAATGTTCCAGTGTACTTGGCTTTTTCTTCATTTATGTAGATGGTTTTTGATAGATAAGTAACTTCGTTCCAAAATCTGAGCTCATAGGACTACACTTACTCCTTTTTTTTTTTCTTTTTAAAGATTTTATTTATTTGAGAAAGAGAGGGAGAACAAGCACGGGTTGGGGGGTAGAGGCAGAGAGAGAGGGAGAAGCAAACTTCGCACTGAGTATAGAGCCCAGCTGGACTTGGGGCTTGATCCCAGGACCCAGGGATCATGACCTGAGTCCAAGGCAGATGCTTAACTGACTGAGCCACCCAGGTGCACCAGGACTACGCTTACTTCCTATATGTCATAATTAAACTTCTCTTTGATTTGCCCATATCTGTAGGCTATCAGGGGTTCCTTTGAGTACAGGCAGTTTTCATTTTGAGTAACAGAAACACATACACCCCCCCCCACACACACACAATGTAGGTGCAAGTGTGTCTGAGTAGGTCTGTGTGTTTTTATATATTGCAACTTTTATATTTGTTCATGTTGTGGATTCTCAGCTTATGAATGCAAATCATAAACTGAATAAAGTTCTGTGGAATAGTAGCCCAGAGATCTGACTCAGATCTTTTTGTTGTTGTTCACATATATTTATGACGGCTTCTTCTCATTATGGCAAAAACGAACCAGTTCCCCAAAATTATGCCAAAAAGCAAAGCAACAGTAAAAACAAAACAAAACAATGCTGCATATGTAGAATTGGGAACTTATTAAATTATTGTATATAAAGCAAAAGACATGTTATCCAGGCATTAAACTGCTACTTACAAATAATTTTGCCTGAGCTTTGCACAGTGGCAGTATCGTAGCCAATGAGGTTTATCCGAGGCGCGATTATTGCTAATTGAAACAAATAATTTTGCCTGAAATTTAGAAAATCAGTAAAAAATGTCTAGTTTTTTTTTAAATGAAAGACAAAGACATGTATTAAATTATTAATATTTGCAGGGCGCCTGGGTGGCTCAGTGGGTTAAAGCCTCTGCCTTTCGCTCAGGTCATGATCCCAGGGTCCTGGGATCGAGCCCCGCATCGGGCTCTCTGCTCAGCAGGGAGCCTACTTCCTCCTCTCTCTCTCTCTGCCTGCCTCTCTCCCTACTTGTGATCTCTATCTGTCAAATAAATAAACAAAATCTTTAAAAAAATTATTAATATTTGCTATTTCAGGGAGAGCAAAATTATATTTTATTTTAATATTTTACTTTGTCTATCATTTACATATCTATACTAAACATGTTGCTTATACTTGAAGCCAGCAAACCTTAGTAAGGTAATTTAGATGTATTTATTTTGTAGTTTCCTTCTTTAGTGGGGCCTCATCTCTCCTGTTAGCTATGGAGTTTGTTCTGTCCATCTTCAGGATGATTTCTGGGGTGTTGGGATGATTTGGTAGTAATCTAATTGTCCGTGGGCTGGGACAAGCCTAGAGTCCTCCGACTCTGCTGCCTTCTCCCAGTCCTCCTGATTCAGATCTTAGCAGAAGAGTTTAAGAAAGTCACCTCATTTCTCCCAGAATCCTTTCTTCCATCTATGATTCTAGACATTGGAATGGGGGATATCTAAGAGCACTTTCTACTCTATGAATTTGTATTTTATTTTATTTTATAAATATTTTATTTATAAATTTTATTGATTAAATTTTATTTTATTTATAAATAATTTTATTTTATTTTATTTATTTTATTTTATTTTATTTATAAATAAGCTACTGAATGCAGAATATTCGAGTAAAATTTCAGATACTCTAGTTATTTAAAGAAGCCACTGAATAGTGGTATGCTTCATACCTAATGAATCGTCATACTGAAAAATATGTAACTTATGAAATATATTTGTATTACACAGTTAAAAAAACATTTTATAAAATTATGTTGTAAGTTGTGTTTTTAGAAAAGAGAATTTAGAAGGTGAAAATAAAAATAATCAAATTTAAGAACTATTTTCTACATACAGTAAATGATTATTACATTTATAGATTAAGATAGGGATAGTATTTTTTTCTAGTTTTATTGAAAAATAATTGACATAAATCACTGTGTAAGTTTAAGGTGCATGGAATGATGGTTTGATTTACATACATTATGAGACAATTTGATTTACGTATATTATGAGATGATTAGCATAACAGGTTCAGTTAACATCTCTCTTGTCATGTAGATACCCTAAAAAGAAAAGAAAGAAAAAAGGAAAAAATTCTTTTGTGATGAGAAGTCTTAGGATTTACTCTAATAACTTTCATATATATCATACAGCACTATTAACTATGGTTATTATGTTGTATATTAATCCCTAGTACACATTTATTTTATAAGTAGAGGTTTGTACATTTTGACCACCTTCCTCTAATCCCCCTTTCCTCTACCCTCCAACACTGGTAACCACAGGTGGTCTCTTTTCATATGAATTTGTTTTTTTTAATTTTATTTATAGATTCTACATATAAGAGAGATTATAAAATATTCATATAAAATATTTGTTTTTCTCTGAGTTATTTCATTTTGCATAATACCGTCAGCATCCCTCTATGTTGTCACAAATGGTAGAATTTCCTCTTTTTTTTTTGGCTGAATAATATTCTATTGTGTATATATACCTTAGCTTCTTCATCCATTCATCTGTCAGTGGACACTTAGGTTGTTTTTATGGCTTGGCCACTGTAAATAATGCTGTCATGAAGATGGGGAGGCAGGTATTTTTTTCAACTTAGTCTTTTTATTTCTTTTGGATATATTCCAGAAAGTGGAACCACTGGATCATATAGTAGCCTTATTTTTAATTTTTGAGGAGCCCCATACTGTTTTCCAATAGTGGGTGCACCAATTTACAATCCCACCAACAGCGCACAAGGGCTCTGTTTTGTCCACACCCTCCACAGCTTTTGTTACCTCTTACCATTTTGATGATGGCCATTCTAAGAGGTGTGAAGTGATATTTCACTGTGGTTTCATTTTCCATTTCAGTAATGCCTAGTGATGTTGGGCATCTTTTCATGTAGCTGTTGGCCTTCTTTAGGAGGACTCCTGGTGCTACTTCTCACAGTCTGGCTGTGGTGTTGGATGGTGCTGATTCCGTTCATTTGAAGGGTGCCTCATACACTTTAGCATATCCTGACTCAGTGTGAATCTCCTGAGAGCAGAACTGAAGGCAAGGACTTGGGTGAGGCGGTTTATTTGTGAGGTAGGTGATCGCAGGATTCGAGAGTAAGGGAGGAAAAGAGAGGAAGTCAGTGGAGATTGCTGCCTTAGGCCATGGGGGCTCAACCTATGACAAGCACATGTGGGAAACAGGTTGGATCATGTGTCCATCTAGTCCCATCTACTGCCTGAAGGGTGTGTTAACTACCAGAATTTACTGAGTTTTGCTGCAGAAAAGTTTGGTGTCCTCCCACAGTGATGGAAAAGAATCTGGGCCTTGGCAGAAACCTGGAAACGTCAGGTGTCTGAACTCTGTCCCACAACTCCAGGTTAAACGGGAATGTGACTGTTATGCCCAAATAACGGGTCCATGATTAAAGGAGCAAGACTGATATAAGGCGAAGGTCAAGCAAAGCTTTATTTCACGCCAAGCATCAAGAATCTAACTGAACGTTCAGGGCCGCACCTCTTATAAGAGAGGGCGACCCTTCTCTGTTTCACAGACTAGCTTTTAAGGGCAAAGGCCATGCGGTTGGGCCTGGCCACGCAGAAGTGACCAATGAAATTGTAACACACACAGGAAAATCCAGTGATGCTAGGTGACCAATTGAATTACAATTTACCCTAGTAGACATTAGAACCAGCCTATTATACCTTGATTAGGATTGGCGCCAAAAGCTCCCAGAGGGCGGGGGTCCCTACTCCTTGGTAACCAGGGAGACAGTATGCAAACCCCCACTGATCAGATGTCTCCACCTGGCCTGATCCACCCTTGTATCTGGGCTTTGTTACCTGGAGCTGGTTTCCGGAACTTGTCTCCAAGTATATCCCCTGGGGGAAGGGGAGCAGGGACAGTTTCTAAATAGGTCCTTACCGTGACACAGGTCCAGGAAGCATTTGCTGTATACCCCACTGAAGAAATCAGTAGTTTCAGGTTGGGGCTTCTGGGAGGGAGTTGGCCCAAGCAGGTCCATTTTGGGTGAAGGAAAGAGCCAGAGCAGTGGTTTTCAATCTGTTGTCCTTGGAGTTCCTTCTAGAAACGTGGGACAAAGGAATAGGTTTAGATCTTCAACCTATCACCTTCATTCAATCAAAGGGGTTTAGTTCAAATTTTTATTTATCTTGTGTACATATTGAACTTCTGAATAAGCTTTTGTTCTAAAGCTAAGAAAAATTTTAAAAATCATGGAGTGTGGTGAAGAAGTTACTGGAGAGAAGTTACTGAAGCCTGTTTTCATATCCCGCAACATTTATTTATTTATTTTTTAAATTTTATTTACTTATTTGACAGAGAGAGAGGTCACAAGTAGGCAGAGAGGCAGGCAGAGAGAGGGAGAAACAGGCTCCCCACCGAGCAGAGAGCCCGATGCAAGGCTCGATCCCAGGACCCTGAGATCATGACCTGAGCCGAAGGCAGAGGCTTAAACCACTGAGCCATCCAGGCGCCCCATCCCGCAACATTTAATTGTGAAAAGGATTTGAATGCATGAGAGGACTTAGCATGGGGCCTAGCACAGTGTTAATCCCATAGTAAGCTGGATAAAAAGCTTTGAGCAGGGGAGGCACATGGAAAGCCTGAAAACCGGGTAGCGCTTCAAGGCAGGGAAAAAGAGAAATAGCAATTTTACTATTAGGAGTTGCACAGTTGGCCTGAGAATGATACTCATGATGGGTATCTAAGCTTTAGAAATACTGAAGAATTTTAAGCTTGACAAGGCCAAAGTCCAAATTTTCTATGTATTTTATACATTTTGAAAAATGTACAGGTTTTTAATAATAAAATTAGAATCAATTGCCTTCTTCAAATATCATCATCATTTTAGAGATCAAATCTCAGCACATTTCCTTGTATAGCTTTATGTTTAGAGCAGGTAGAAAGAATTCCTTTTGGTGTATGTTGATGGTTATAGAGTAGTTATACCATAATATTGATTAAATCTTTTTGGCTCTGAGTATGTATTTAGCAAACTAGCTTTCATTTCATACCAATTGTAATCTCATCTGAACCAAATTAGAGAATAAATTAATGTTCTACATATGCAAACTCATTTACTTAGACAAAATGGCTAAAAAAGATTATTTTGGGGGTACTGATAGCAAGCCTGAATATTTAGTGTTGCTTTAAAATTTTTATTCTTCTAATTTAATTTTTGAATGCTCCTTTTATTTTTCTCAGACTTTGGGAGAGTAGCTATAATTTCTTTTTTTTTTATTTTATTTTTATAAGGATTATTTATTTATTTATTTGACAGGCAGAGATCACAAATAGGCAGAGAGGCAGACAGAGAGAGAGAGAGAGAGAAGTAGAAGCAGGCTCCCTGCTGAGCAGAGAGCCAGAATCAGGGCTCGATCCCAGGACCCTGGGATCATGACCTGAGCTGAAGGCAGAGGCTTTAACCCACTGAGCCACCCAGGGGCAGAGAGTAGCTATAATTTCTATTTCCTAGCTCTTTTGTGTTAATTGTTAAGTTTCTTTATAAGGAAGTAATACACTATTAAATTTAAAGGAAATTATTAAATGTGTCTTTGTCAAATGGAGAAACACATATAAAATAAATTTTATTATAATATGTGTTTTCATTAAATAGATTAATAGGCATATAGTTAACTATTCCTGTAATTGGAGATGGTTTTTCAAATACTGAATACTTGAACTGCTAGTTGATGGAGTTCCTCCCTCTTCTATACTACTCATACTCGTTTAATACATTAGCTATTACATATACACATCTAATCTTTGCACTGTTTTTTCCATTTTATCTCATTAATACAACATTCTATGCAATAAGTATTATCTCACCCATATTTAAGAGGAAAATAAATCACACAAAATAACTCGCTCAATGTCAGAATGATAGTATGTGACAAAGAAGAAATTAGTACCTAAATCTGTTTGACCTCTAAGCAATGATGTGGTATGCATCTCTAAAAGAGAAGAGATTCAATTTGCAAACCAACTTCAGTATTTTGGGGGGGGTCATTTTGTTATGCACAGTCAGACTCAGTGAAGATTCCGTCACTTTATTCCCAGCTGATTTATTCTTTGGAGGAAAAGAAATCTTAAGAGCTGTCAGTATGCCAGTTTAGGGACAATTTTTAGACCAGAACATCCTAAGATATCCTATATTTCAGTTGTTCTTTATGTGACCATCTTTTTTTTTAAAAAGATGATATGTTAGTCACCATACAGTACATCATTCGTTTTTGATGTAGTGGTCAATAATTCATTATTTGCATACAGTAGGTGGCAATCATTATTATAGAAGACTAAACAAAGTGTGATTGTCATATGTATACAAGGAGGAGGCAGGGTATTAATTAATTAATATTATTAATTAATCTCCAGAGGCTGCAATAGTGTAATGTGCGTGATTCAGTCTAACTAAGGGGACATGCAAGTGTCCTGAGTGGGAGTGTCACCATGGAGCAGTTCATAAGTTTTAGGAAAATAATGGAGCATTAATTCATGTCACTTCTCCTGGCCAATCCAAGGGCAATCATGGAAGGCACTCACCAGATAGTAGCTAGAACAGGTATCTCTTTATCACAGGACAAGAGATGGACGGTTTAGACCTTGCTTGTACTTGCACAAATTTCCCTGGTGTGGAGACTGGATGGGACTGGAAATGTCTTTGCCAATTTTCTTCTTCCCACATACCTCCTCTCCCTTCCACACCAGATTTAGTGGCTTGTCCTAGAACTTAAAAACCGATCCAACTCCCCCTTTCCCTCCTAGCCACATGACTCTCACCTGGCCTCCTGGCTTTTCCTCACACTTTTGTCTGGAGAACATTAGGACAAAAACACACCAGTGCAGAGCTTCCTTCAGTTCCTCTCTTTCAGACTCCAGGAGCTTTTTTTTTTCTGTCAACAAAAACACTCACTTTGCAAATCGAAGTCCTCACATTTGAAACTTGTTTATGATAATGACTTCAGAAGTTTATTTAGTGCATGCCTCTGATGTACTAAGAACAGAAGAGGAACAGAACTCTAAACATCTTTTTTTTTAAGGAAAGTAATATCTGTACATAATTATAAAATCAAATAATTTTACAAGTCTTATGATTAAATACCTTCATCCCTTGCTCTTTCCCTCACCACCTCCAAGTTTTTCTCTGTAGACACAAACATTTCAACATTTTCAGTTGGTTGTTTTGGCATTTGCCTCTATCATCCAAAAGAACATGCTTGGTTTTCAGTTTTGTATATTGTGATAGGCAGAATAATGGCCTCCAAATATGTCTACTTCCTAATCTCCAGAAATCATGAGCGTGTTGCGAGTGGCAAGGGACAGGTGAGGGAATGGATGGAATTAACAGATTCTAAGCAACTGGCCCTGGGATGAGGAGAGGAGTCTGGGTTATCCAGGTGGGACTAATGTAATCACAGTTTCCTTTAAATGTAGAAGAGGGTCCTAGAGATTCCGCATTAGAGCAATGGGTTGTGGGAAAGACAAATGCCTGTTCCTGGCTTTGAAGCTGGAGGCGTGCCTACCCCCCACCCCCAACTCCGCAAGCTGGGAAATCGAAGAAAACTGGCTTTTCCCTCCAGCAAGAAACACTGATGTGCTACACGCCTTTGGTTTGGTGTAGTGAGAGACACGTTTTGGACTTCTGCACTCCAGAACTGTAAGTTACTAACTTTATGTTTATTTAAACAGCTGACTTGGTAGTCATTTTTCTTATTAGAAGTACAGAACCAAAACATGTTACCGGTGGACTTCATATAGCTAAAGGTAAAGATGTAATTTTCTTTTTGTTTTTCCCTTCTCAACTTTTCCGTCACACTATTGGTTATATTTAAATTCAGTGTGTATATTTTCGGGGCTATTTCTTGCTTTTCTCGGGCGAACTGTAGCCCGTCTCCGACAAGTGCTCATTTTCCTTGGAGTGACTGCAGCAGTTGGTGTTTGCTTGGTGTTTGCAATATCAGGAGCTTTCTAAGAGTACTTTTTGGAGACCTGGAATGTGTGAAATGTCTTGTTGCTACTTTCATGGTTGACAAATGCTTAGCTGAGTATAGAATTCCATGTTGGAAAAGAAAAGTTATCATTATTATTTTTTTGTTATTTTGAAGCCATTGCTTTGGTTTGCGTGGGTCTCTTGGATCTTTGTTTTTTTGTCTCCTTTGCTTTAAGCCTTTAATAACACACATACACACCCACAGAGAGTAATATAAAGTATCCATGTGTTTTATAACCTAGTTTAAAGTGATAGTGGTATAACTGTCTCTTGGGTCAACAAATTGTACGTTGCTGGCTCCAGGCCATCTCGGGATCTCCTTTGTGATTTTACCAACTTCTCTTTTAAAGGTAACCATTCTCCTGATGTATTTATTAATTATTCTTTTCTTTTTACTAGCCATAAATGCTTTTCTAAACAATGTATTTCAGTTTTCCCCGCCTTTTAAATTTGCTGTCAACAGATGCAGATTATACATAATCACTTGAGTCTCGAACTACTGTGTTGCATTTCAGGATCATTAAATTTGTCCATGCTGTTCTGAGAGGCCACATTTCGTCCATTCCGTTGCTGTGGGAGTGTGCCATGGCTTGACTTAGACCACACTTTCCTTTTTATTTGGTGGGCATTTTGGGTTTTTCCACATCCATCTGCCTTTTATCTTACAAATTGCTATTTCCTTTCTGCTTTTGACCTTTCTTAATTCTTTATAGTCATTTATAATAAAATCCTTCATACCTTTTTTTCTTCTTAATGATATCTTACTTTTATTTTCATGGGTGGGTTGGGGGAAAGGGTTGGGAGGTATATTCTATGTTTAAATGAAGCCAGGATTGTTATATTAAGATATTACGTGGTATATAGTAGCAGTGGAAATTATTTTCAATGTGTTTTTATACACTTGAGTTCCCTCGTTCCTTTTGCTCTCATAAAACCAGACTGACAATCTTGGGATTATGTTGAAGCCACGTTTTGTAAAACCTGAAACTATGATTTGATTGGTTAAGGGAGATCAGTTACTGTGTTTGATTCTGCTCTGTAAAGAGAGGGACGTAGCTGCATATGTAAGAGGTAAAATAACCACAAACGATTTAAAACTTGTTTTTGAATTTGTAATACCTTCTAATCCTCCAGTACTTTTTTCTTAATGTTCCCTTAAGAAATACTACCTAGAATGATCCTTTGTTCACAAAGAAATGCACACTCTGCAATACTTAATAGAAAGAAACAAAAGTGTGAATTAAAAAAACAAAAACAAAACAAACCTTATTCTCTGACCTGCAGTGAGTGCATTTCAGTATCCTCTGCTTTTAGTAAATCGGCAGTCCTTTTCTATTTTGACCACTGTACCTCAATAGCTGAGCATCCACAATGGCCAGTGGATATTCTGGCCGTGGATAGTACTAACACACAGTAACACACAGCAAAAGGGAAAATGTAGGTAATTAAATACAAGTGATATAAACACATCCTTTGCTCTCTTGTTGCTAAATATAATATCACATGTATCACAAATTGAAAGTTTTATTTCAAAAAGAGCAACCTAATTATTTCTAAAACCCTTTTGTAACTACAGCTATGACCTTGACGATTACACAGTTAAAAGAAGTTACATTTGAATGAGTGTTTTTCTGTGTAAAGAGTATTTTTTTTCCTCCCAGTTCATTAAAATCATCATGAAACACGGTTTCCTCTTTCAGGTTATATGGGATAATGGTAAATACACCTGCCTTACATATTCTTCAATTAACCATTGATGCTTAAGTCTGAACTTTAGAAAATATGATACCTATCTATTACTTGCAGGAATGGATGTTATTTAATTTAAAAGATACTACAGACATAAAGGAAAAAACAGGTACCTTAGGGGAGTGGAGATCATAAACATGAGGAATTCTAGCTGTGACATAGTGGTGATATAATGATCATTTTTATGGTGTCTTTAAACTGATCCTCAAAGGGAAGGTATTGTCCTATTTTATTTATGGAAAAACAGGTTTACATGGACTCAGGTTCTTATGAAATCATGAAACTAAACTTCGATCCCCCCCCCCTTTTTTTCAATATGAATGAAGCATTTTTCAGAAACTGGCGATAATTTTTCTAAAGCTGGAATCTTTTTTTTTTTCTTGGAATGTTTTAGTTAATTCCTTTATGATTCCTACTGGAGCAAAAGACTTGGTTATTCTGTCTCCTTTCTTTCTGTATATTCTTTTTTATAAACAGATCGAGCATTTCTGTGGAAAACGGAAGATGGCATTCTGCCTTCTATCTTGTGATATTTTCTGCTTGAGTGTTTGTTTTAATTCTGTTAAGATTCAGAACAGCACTCTGTTGGCGAGTTGATTGTTTCTTTGTGGTTAATGACCACTTTTGTACTTATCAAAAGGCAGGGACACATTCCATGAAGTATTATACCAAATGAGGCACCAACTGTCATTGACAATTCAACAGTAAACAGTGGTTAAAGTTTGACAAGGTCCCTTATAGTTTACTTGCCCATATGAGCAACTTGTCTCCTGAACGATTTTCTCCTCATTCTGTTTTATAGACATGAGTAATAAAAAAACATTTAGATGTATAAGAGCACTTGGAAAAGATTTGCTATTACCAGTTTCACAAATACTGAAATTGATGGTTGATTAAATGAGCATATAGTGATGTCATCTGTGACCTTTGAGGCAATTGTCAAATTAAACTTCGTTTTGAAGTTTTGGTTTTTTTTGTTTGTTTTTTTGTTTGTTTTTTTTTTCCTTGTATTCTGATCTTGGCTAGTTTACATGAATAAAGTTGATTACCTCATGTATGGCAGTAAAAATCAATTCGATGTCTTTACTTTGTATTTATGGTATATTGTTTTCCAAAGATATGAAAACAGTTAAAGATACTTACCAAGTATCCTCAAAAAATAGTTTTTTTTTTCCAATATTTTATTGATAGAGAGCACATGTGAGAAAGCACAAGCAGGGGAAAGGGGTAAAGGGAGAGGGAAAAGCAGACTCCCTGTTGAGGGATCCTGATGTGGGGCTTGATCCCAGGAGTCTGGGTTCATGACCTGATCCAAAGGCAGATGCTTAGCTGACTGAGCCACCCAAGCTCCCTGTTAAAATGATGTTCTTTCATTGAGAATTAATATATTTTTTTTGAAGGTTGACTCTTTAATTATGTATATAAAACAGACCCAGCAGATTTTCCAAATGAAACCATTTCAGCTTCATTATTACCTTATTTAAAAAAAAAAAAGTTTCACCTTTTCATATTCCTGTCCCCAAGTATATTTGAATTATGAACATGACTGTGTCTGTTAATAATATAAACTGTTAGGACATACATGTTGGGAAGTTGTTGGCTATTTTAAATTGGAGTCCCAGTCCTCTAACTTGATTTTTTTTTTTTTTTTTTTTTTTTTTTTTACATTTTACCTGATATCAGTGTAGAGTTGGTTCACCTCTTTGATATGACCTTCAGAAAACCGGTTCTAGCTGAAGATCATGGGGAAGCTGTGTGGTTTTTAAGAGCTGGCTATAGAACTTCAATGTTTTTACTAGGAATTTTTCCTAGGACTCAGTACCTCATTCCTGGGGCACCTGGGTGGCTCACTGGGTTAAGCAACTGCTTTAGGCTCGGGTCATGATTTGGGAGTCCCAGGATGGATTCCAGCATCAGGCTCCCTGCTCAGCAGGGAGTCTGCTTCTCCCTCTGACCCTCCCTCTTCTCATGCTTTCTCTTGTTCTCTCTCTCTCTCAAATAAATAAATAAAATCTTAAAAAAAAATACCTTATTCCTGGTGGCTGCTCCTGCTGGACTGAAGTAAGATACCTGGAGTTCTATCCACATGGCCACAGGAGAAGAATGAGGCACAAACAAGTCAGCTTCAAGAGAACGGGAGTAGACTGCTGCCCAGAACAACTCCTCTGGTCCTATATTTATTAGATACAGAGAACAATCAACAAAGGATTCCAAGGAGATTATAGATAAGCAAGATATGTCTGATCAAGTAGTATAGGATTTGTGGTTGAGTAAACACATTTAAAGGAATCATCTAATTAACTACAGCTGATCTCTGGAGAAGGAGCGATAACAGGAAAAAGAAGCGGGCAGCAGACAGCGGTCCACCCTGAGCGGGCAGGGTGTTCCCAGATGCTCAGCTTTAAGAATGTATATCATCCTCTCCCCCAGAGGCCTGTTGCTGGTACATGTTCAAGCATGTTTGGTCAGTACCTTGTTCTGAGGGACAGTCACATACATGCGTTTCCAAAATCTCTGGAAAACATTTGCCATCCACATCCCAGATAGTTGTGGTGCTATGTCAGTTACAGCACTCATTGTTTTTGCTAAATTAAGACTTAAGCCTTGCACTGTTGTAAAGGCACATCTATTAGGGAAACAAGCCAAAGTTCCCAAGTTATTCACTACTTTATAAGGACTGGAACAGAAAAGGGAAGCCTGGGTGTCTTAGGTGGTTAAATGTCTACCTTTGCCTCAGGTCGTGATCCCAGGGTTGTGGGATTGAGACCCAATTTGGACTCTGCTTTGCAAGGAGCCTGCTTCTCCCTCTGCCCCTCCTTCCACTCATTCTCTCAACATCCCCCCCCCTCCACCCCACCCAACAAATCCATAAAAATCGTAAAAAAAAAAAGAGTAGATAAAACAATGTTTCAGTGGTGAGATCCTTGGCTACGTTGAAACATAAAAATCATATCTTTGGGTATATGGTTAAAAGCTCATGGCTGGTAAGCAAAGTGTGGTTCTAATAACTACCCAGAGTGAGTTGCTTGGATGTCATGGTTCTCCTCTGTCTCTTGTCATTATTTCCTACATAGATAACATCTGTGAATGCTTCTTCTGTAGTTGAACAAGTGAAATGACTGCCCAATACAGATCCCTTACAAAATCTAATCCTGCGGAGTAACTGAGCTGTTTCTCAATCTTTGTGAATTTGAAAGCTACGGAGTTTAGAGACTAACCTGTAACTTTTTATTAGGATCAGGGGCATCTATACAGTATAAGTATAGATTTTCCCAATTAGAAGGCTGGTGGTGTTTTGCAGAGATTTTGGAAACAGTCAGTGTGGCCATGTGGCTAGAAGTTGAGGTCTCTTGGCATCAGTCCAGTAGCAACAGCCACCAGGAAGGAGGTAATAAGTCCTAGGAAAGATTCCTCATAAAAACGGTTCTGTAGCTGGGGTCAGCAAACTTTTATAAGGATCAAGTCATAATTTAGTTTTTCCTGGTCAGTTGGCAAACAGAGGATATTCTACAGGTATTTGTGTAACAATTAAAAATGTGATATCTTGGGGAGCCTGAGTGGCTCAGTTGGTTAAAGCCTCTGCCTTCGGCTCAGGTCTTGATCCCAGGGTCCTGCGATGGAGTCCCGCATCTGGCTCTCTGCTCAGCAGGGAGCCTGCTTCCCCCTCTCTCTGCCTGCCTCACTGCCTACTTGTGACCTCTGTCTGATAAATAAATAAAATGTTTTAAAAAAATGTGATATCTTGACATGTAAAAGCCATTCTTAGGCATAGGCAACAGGCCTGACTGAGTCTTCAGGTCCGATTGCTCTCATCCTTACTGGATTCAAACATTTTGTGCCATGTCTGTGTTGTCTTTAATAGTTGAGGCTAGCATTAAAAATACGTGCTTGGTGAGATATATTAGCACAATCCCATGCTTACAGGTCCACAGTTTGTTGGAATTTATAGAAAAACTAGAGCTAATTAGACAGATGAAAATTTTGAATCGATTGATTTGCCTCCAGTAAGGACAAAATTACATCTGGTAAACATGAAGTCAGGTCCTCAACAATCAAATAGCCTTTATTTAAGCTATTAGGGAAATGTCAGAAGTCCCACTAGAGACAAAACCTCGTTGCTGCAGATAGTCTGTGATGTTTTACAAGAGTTTGGTGTAGTCGAATATGTTAAATCATTCAGGAAGATTTAAAATACTGCTTATTGAGGAGGAAAAATGTAAGAGTTCAGGAATTAAATTTTGTCTTGAAGTTACAGAGGCTTTTTATTGATTGATCAATACTAAGCTTTTGAGAATTTGCCTCAGGTAGTTTGTGGGACAACATCACACAGGTTGGCAAAAGGCCTTGTCTGGCAATTTTTTAAAAACTCACATTATTTTACCCTATGCCATTTTTTCCTGTTTTGGGACTTCATCTGCCATATGATGTTAAATTTTATTGTCAAAATTCTTGGGCTCCTTTTAGCCGTTCTAGTTTCTCACATTTTCCTCATTTTTGTTAAGACCATTTTGAAGAGTATTGGCCAGGCATTTTATAGAATGACCCTGAGTTTGTAGGTTTGTATTATATCTATATTATATTGATGGATAGATGATATGCATATGTATGTGCACATATATGCATAAATATATACACACAAATATATAGAGAGAATTATAAAATAAAAAGGTAGCATATATGTAATTAGATTTCTTATTCTTTTTCTATAAGGGATCGTCTGAGCCAAGTTTATCCATTTATGCTGGATAATTTTTGCAATGTAGATCTAATAGTGAAGGAAGAGGTCTGAATCCTATGCTACTAGAGAAGAAGTTCTAATAAGGACACTATCAAATCTTTAAAAATTTTCATTTAACTGGATTGGATTTAATATTTCACATTTAATATTCTTATGACAAGTGAGTCTTCAAAGTTCTTAAGTCAGACCAATCTCCACTTTCCTTGCATTTTTCTATAAACCCCAAGAACTTAGTCTATTTTAAGACATTTTTAAAAAATATATAATATATTACTAGTTTAAGAGGTAGAGGTCAGTGATTCATCAGTCTTAAATAATCCTAAGTACTCATTACCTCACGTGCCCTCCTTAATGTCCATCATCCTGTTACCCCATCCCCCACCTCCTTCACCTCTAGGAACCCTCAGTTTGTTTCCTACGATTAAGAGTCTTTAATGGTTTTTCTCCCTCTCTGATTTTGTCTTTTTCCCCACTCTTGCCCTATGCTCCTCCATTTTGTTTCTTAAATTCCAAATATGAGTGAGCTCATATGATAATTGTCTTTCTCTGATTGACTTATTTTGCTTAGCCTAATACTATCTAGTTCCATCCACGTTGTTGCAAGTGGCAAGATTTCTTTCTTGCTTTCTTCTCTCTTTCTTTCTTTCCTTCCTTCTGGCAGCTGCATAATATTCCATTGTATATATACATATCTTCTTTATCCATTCATCTGTTGGTGGACATCTGGGCTCTTTCCATAGTTGGGCTAGTGTGGACATTGCTGCTCTGAATATTGGGGTGCAGGAGTCCCTTCAGATCACTATATTTATATCTTTGGGGTAGATCCCTAGGAGTGTAATTGCTGGGTCATAGGGTAGCTTTATTTTCAACTTTTTGAGGAACCTCCATACTGTTTTCCAGAGTGGCTGTACCAGCTTGGATTCCCACCAACAGTGTAGGAGGGTTCCCCTTTCTCTGTATCCTTGCCAACAGCTGTCATTTCCTGTCTTGTTAATTTAGCCATTCTGTCTGGTGTCTGGTTTTTTTTTTTTTTTTTTTTTTAATATTTTATTTATTCGACAGAGAGAAATCACAACTAGGCAGAGAGGCAGGCAGAGAGAGAGGAGGAAGCAGGCTCTCCACGGAGCAGAGAGCCCGACGTGGGGCTCGATCCCAGGACACTGGGATCATGACCTGAGCCGAAAGCAGAGGCTTTAACCCACTGAGCCACCCAGGTGCCCCTGGTGTCTGGTTTTGATTTGTATTTCACTCATGCCAAGTGATGTTGAACATTTTCATGTGTCTGTTGGCCATTTGTATGTCAACTTTGGAGAAACTCATGAAACAAAACATACTGTCTAGCTATTTTATAATACTGAATGTATATATGTATGTATGTATATATGTGTATATACATACATATATATACACTTACATACACACTATTGTGGTTAGACTGGTTGAGTTCCTTTTTTTATTTTTTTATTAACATATAATGTATTATAAGCCCCCCAGGGGTACAGGTCTGTGAATCACCAGGTTTACACACTTCACAGCACTCACCATAGCACATGCCTTCCCCAATGTCCATAACCCCACCACCCTCTCCCTAACCCCTTACCCCCGGCAACCCTCAGTAGACTGGTTGAGTTCTTTAGAATTTTTGTTCACATCATCTTTATCAAACCCAGCATTCAGTGAATGCTGCTTCTAGACTGTGTCAGAAACAGCATCATGTAAAACCTAAATTAGAGTATCCTGAAGAGATGCTAGAATCGATCCAAGTTCTAGGTGTGAGGACAAAAAAGCATTCCAGATGGGAAAAGGGCTTTCAGAAATGTTGGAAGTCCAGAATGGATAAGGAAGATGTGGTCCATATACACTATGGAGTATTATGTCTCCATCAGAAAGAATGAATACCCAACTTTTGTAGCAACATGGACGGGACTGGAAGAGATTATGCTGAGAGAAATAAGTCAAGCAGAGAGAGTCAAGTATCATATGGTTTCACTTATTTGTGGAGCATAACAAATAACATGGAGGACATATGGAGATGGAGAGGAGAAGGGAGTTGAGGGAAATTGGAAGGGGAGGCGAACCATGAGAGACTATGGACTCTGAAAAACAACCTGAGGGTCTTGAAGGGGCGGGAGGTGGGAGGTTGGGGGAGCCAGGTGGTGGGTATTAAGGAGGGCATGTATTGCATGGAGCACTGGGTGTGGTGCACAAACAATGAATACTGTTATGCTGAAAAGAAATTAAAAAAAAATGTTAGAAGTCCATGATGGGAGAAAAGACAGTGTCAGTAAAATGTGATTTTAGGGGGTTCAAGACTAATTGTGGGGGAAGTGGTGATATGGTGGCTTAATAGACTGATAAGAGCTGGTAGAGAGAACTGTGTGCCAGAGTGAAGAAGGAAGGCTCTGAGAAGCCATCAAGCACGTTTAAGGGAAGGGCTTCTCTTTAATCTCTGCAAAGCCTTCTCTTGTCTCTGTGGCTTCCTGCAGCTTCTGTCCTGTTTTCATTAGCTGCCAACCCTTAAAGTTGCTGTTTACTCCATGTCTTTATTTAATAAACTCTATGTACTGTACAGTTTGCTTCCCCTGCACCCCATTACCCTGAAACTGCTCTCAAGTGTCTGCACATGAAATCCATTTTACCTCAGCAATGTCTGATACTATGGAAAACTGCCATCGTCAAGAAGATAACTGATGACCAGAGAGCTTATGTGATCCATCCAGTGTTCCTTAGCTCTACGTGTAGTATCTCATTCTGAAACCAGACTTGCTGAGACTCCTCTGGTTTTTTGCTCCTTTATGTGCATTCTCATTGCTGCCTGCCCAGGACTGCTATGATCCCCCCGGCATACGGATGCCTTGAGAGAGATCTAACCAGGGCTGTCATTAAAACATTCTGCCCTCAATTGTATTGCCTCATAGCTATAACCTAACATCAGAATACAAATAAGAGCTAGATGATAATAATAGGTAGGTCTTTGTAGCATGCTACAACAGGAAAACCAAAGATTAGAACTTTAATTTAAAGACTTAAACCGGTGGAAGCAGTTGCCAAGCTTCTGTATTATGATTCACACTCTTGATCACTAATATTGTTAATAGAAGCTCTCAAATGATTTTAATCCATGTGTTATCTTTGCCTTAAAAGCCTTAGCCCATAAGACACAGTTAAAGAATTTTATGAATAACTTCATTGATTTGGTAGATTACAACTCTAGGAAAATTTGTTAGTATTTGTAATGATTATATGTCATGCATATTTTGTCCAAGCGTGAAAATTCTGTTAACATTCAATTATTAGAAATCCCTAAATTGGCAATACCAAAGGCTTCCTGTGAATCCAGTGGTTATCTTTTCATCCTCTAGTCCTAACCTTGTGGGCACTATTGCTTCACATGAGAGAACCCTGGATAACAGAATTTTATTTTCAGTGTTCCTCTGAAATTTCCCTAAATTTTAAGAGAGAGAAACCCTACTCTAAGGTGATCTAGTCAATTACCAATTTTGGATAAATTGAATTAAAGTGTGTGTCCAGATGTTCAATTGATGAGTCTTCTTACCTATCTTTCTTGGCAAGTGACCATAGGTTCTGGTTTGTCTGGAATAGTTCAGATCTATGTTTTCCTGGAAGCCTGTTAAGCATTTGTTCTTGGATGAAATTGTCTTATTTTAGATCATGAATTATGTGGTTACTCTATATGGTACCTGAATTGGTCTTACACATATTGCCCATGTAGTGGCAGGATGGACCTTAGCAGTTCCGAATTGCAGTCCCAGGTGGGCTCCTGTTTCTTGGTCTGTCCCTTCATTTTGGGTCTTGGTTCTTTTGCCTTTTTATCTGCATTTCACACTCATTTTACTTAACTTCATTTATTCTGTCATTAGCTTTTATTTGCAAACTCCTAAGCCTCATTCAGACCTTACCTCCTAGCCTCACAATAATAGACTCAATTGCTTCTTGGCAATCTCCACCAGAATATACTTTTGACGCCCAAGTTATCATTTGCAGACTGAACTCCTTATCTCCCCTCCTACACTGACTTCTCCTGCGTTCTCTCCTACTGTACTTCAGTAATCAAGTACAAAACTTAGAATGTAAGCTTGAAAAACTGCCTTTTTCTTCCAATCAATCAAGACTACTGACTTTTATTCTTCAGTGTTTTTTTCCTAGTTTTCCTTGCGTATTAGTAATTTCTGCTGGTAGTTCTTTATCTTAGGGTTTCAAGTCTTATGTGCTATTACAGTCTTCTTTGCTTTGCAGTTGTCTTTACTTAAAATTCATGTTCCACATGATAGCTGAATTTGTTGAAGACACAACCCTAAACATGGGCTCCTACTTTACTTTGAACCCTTCAGAAGCTCTTCATTAACTGCCCGGAAAAGTCCTGAGTCTTTAAGAAGATTTTGCTTGATTGGCTTGAATACACACTTTCTTGTGTTTTCACAAGCTTATTCTTTTCTTTTACATGAAAAATAGGGGCAATAATGTGAATAGAAAGATAAAGGCATTACCTGCGTAGAAAGGGAATGGGGTGGATACTTTCCTAGTCAATTACTTGTGACAGTTCCAAAATAGATTGATATGGTCTTTCATAATTTGATTACCCACCCTCCCCCCCCCAAAAAAGTGAAAGAGGTAAGAAGTGAAAGAGGAGTTGATAAGTACATTTAGAAATAAAGTATCATTAGAGTCAGAGTTCTGATTATCACATTCTTTTCCCTCATTGGATTAACTATTGAAAGTATTTCCTGGTAAGATGCTACGGAAACGTGTGTGGTTCATGGGGAAAATTAGTGGGTTTTTAAGAAGTTGAGTGCCAGAATTTTATAGTAAGTCAGACCAAGATTAGTCAGACCAAGATTAGTCCTTAGCTGTGCCCATTTCAACTTAATAATTGAATAATAAAATTTAAGTGCGAGTGTATGTACAGATACCTGGGTTTCTACTTTATATTCTAGTATTGCTAAGAGAACATGATTTCTGTATTGGTATGTTGTCCTGCCTTTTTTTTTTTTTTTTCTTCCCTCAGTTAACAGCACTCTTAAGTTCACATGTTGATGAATGGATTCACAGTAATCAGACTCTGAAGAGATGGATTTGTAAACCAGAATCCAGCTTATTTATAAAGGAAGATCCATCTAGAGCAATCTATAATGGATACCAAGTGTCTTCTCAGCATGTCACTTTTTGACATCAATATATGTGGGAAACCCAGTTTGTTAGTGATAGATGGCTTTGGCACACATAGAATCAGCCAGAGCAAAGGAAAGTAGATGAATTTAAGGGCCATCTCTTTTAAGTTGAGATAGAGCCTGAAGGAATTATGCTTCCCCACAATAAGGATAGATGCAAGTAGTAATCGGTGTCTCTACTGACCAGGTCAGTTCCTGGCAGACACTGGTAAATTTCTTATACTCTATTCCCGGCATTCCTTTTGACTCTAAAGGATTCTTATTTTCCCACATTTTACTTCCAAGACTGAGTCTAGGTAATACTGGGACATAGATAAATTTTCTGTGTGTGTTTTGGATAATTTTTTCCTAATCTCTTATTTTAATTTTTAACTTTTTGTCAAAATACAAAAAGGTGGGGCACTTGGGTGGCTCAGTCAATTAAACACCTGACACTTGATTTCAGCTCAGGTCATGATCTCACTACCATAAGATCAAGCCCTGCATTGGGCTCTGTGCTGGGCATGGAGCCTGCTTAAGATTCTCTCTCTCATCTTCTGCTCCTCTCCCTCTTTAAAAAAAATAAAATAAAAAGGAAATCACACATTGACGTGCAGTTTGTTGAATTACTAAAAACTGAACATATAAACAATGATCTCCTATTCCTTTTTTTTTTTAAAGATATTATTTATTTATTTGACAGACAGAGATCACAAGTAGGTAGAGTGGCGGGGTGGCGGTGGGGGAAGCAGGCTCCCTGCTGAGAAGAGAGCCTGATGTGGGGCTTGATCCCAGGACCCTGGGATTATGATCTGAGCTGAAGGCTTTAACCCACTGAGCCACCCAAGCACCCCTCCTATTCCTTTTTAATAAGTCCTCTCTCACATGTGATCTGCTATCATTTAATCATTTTTCACTTTGGTTTCTGTGTTTTATTTATTTATTTTTTAAAAGATTTTATTTATTCATTTGACAGAGAGAGATCACAAGTAGGCAGAGAGGTGGAAGCAGGCTCCCTGCTGAGCAGAGAGCCCGATGTGGGGCTTGATCCCAGGAGTCTGAGATCATGACCTGAGCTAAAGGCAGAGGTTTAATCCACTGATCCATCCAGGCACCCCTGGTTTCTCTGTTTTAAACAAGCCCATAAAGCAAGATCAGTACTTAACACAAATTGATGAATTGCTGAAGATGGAATGTCCAATGCATCAGGGAAGCTAAAACCTGTGCAGAATTGCCCAATGTTTTCTTGGACAAATGCTGGGAGATTCGAGGGAAACAAAATACTGTGGGAGTTGGGAAAACTTTGTGAAAAAACTGGGAATGAGTCTTGAATAGAATTTACTAGAAGGCAGGGGAGAAAGAGTGCATAGACGTGAAGGGGATAACACAGTGTGGCATTGTGTAAAACAGGATAAGGAAAGAAGAAAGAAGGCAATTGTGGGTAGGGCACAGGAAGCAGGCCATGGTATAGTAAGAGGAAATGTTGTAGAGGTACAGAGTCCTACAAATGGAAAACACGCAATACAAAGTAGAGACTGAATCATGGTTTCTAGCAAGAATGACCATGACAGACATGCTTGAGAAATAATGATTTGACAGTAATATATATTGAAGGGCTTGGAGGAGAAGGGAGTAGCATTGAAAAGAACAATGCGACTATTGCTCCAAGGAAGGTAAGGTCTGATTTAGATTTGAACTATAGAAATGGGGAGAAAGGAACAACTCCTAGATATGTGGAAATAAGACTCAGTAGACTTAGGTTACACACTGAACATATGCGTATAGATAACAAGAAAATTAAAAAAAAAAAAAGACTTCAGATCTGTATGATTAAGAACAGTTGTTTTGGGTGCAAAGAGGATTTGAGTTTGGCATGTGATGTGTTTCCATAGCTGACATGACGCAAGTGAAAGTGTCAGGTGAGCAATCGAAAATACGGTCTGCAGGCAGAAGAGGGGAAGATGAGAGACGCACTGGGAAATGATATGCCCTGAGAATTAGGAAAAGGAATACGTTGCCATTTGAATGCTAAGATGGACAGAAGGACGGTATCTTAGACTTAGGATCTTGACATGGAAAACAAGATGCTTCAGACATTAGAACTGAAGAAATAAAAACATAACAAGCACTTTCTACATTTGTGTATTGTTCTAAGTATTTTAAGGGTATTCGTTTAACTTACATCCTTGCAAAGAAAACTGAAACACTGAGAAAAAAGCCCTAAACATCAAAGGACTCAAGTGTTAGACTTGAGCTAAATGCTATAGAAAAGTTAAACAGACTATAAAAAGTTAAATAGACTATGAAAGATCATTGTTGAATTTGAGATAATAGTTTGATTATTAAAGATTTATTTTAGAGAGAGAGAATGCTAGTGGAGTGGGGGTGCAGGAGGGGAGAAACTTAGAGCAGGCTCCCCACTGAGTGTGGAGACTGGACATTGGATCCCATGAGCCTTAGATCATGACCTGAGCTGAAACCAAGAGTTGGGTGTGCAATCAACAGAGCCACCCAGGTGCCCCAGGGGTAATAGTTTTATAAATATCTGTTCAGAAAATGAACTTCAAGGAAGTAGAAATATTTAGAAACACTGTGAAGGGAACCAGTCTGTAATGAGGCTGGCATTGAATGGAAGGGCATTAAACAGGATGAGGAAGAAACCATAGAATTCTTGGAAAGGAGAGGCTTAAATAAAAGGATATGGGGGAGGAAATACATGGAAGAGAAAATATTGTAGATCCATGATGGAGGACACTAGTGGGAAAGAGACCTCCCGGAAAATAGGAAAAGAAGTGGAACCTAGTGTATGCGTGGGAGCATTAACTGCAGGAATAGGAGATGCGTTGTGGTTCATTCTATGGGAAGAGAGTGTGAGGGAACCTGGTAACAAAATAATCTTGTAATGAATTACTATCTGTAGAGCTCACAAAAGGCTTCTTTTGTCCTCATCAAGTCAAAAATGGAAGGAGGCAGTACTAGGAACTAAAGTTTAATGAATGATAGGAGAGAGAGGATGGGTAGGAGGAGAAAGCTGATGTTCATTGACAATGCACTTGGTGCCAGGTTCTCTGATGAAAAACTGACAAATTGGGGGGCACCTGGGTGGCTGAGCGGATTAAGCCTCTGCCTTCAGCTCAGGTCATGATCTCAGGGTCCTGGGATCGAGTCCCGCATCGGGCTCTCTGCTCAGTGGGGAGCCTGCTTCCTCCTCTCTCTCTCTCTCTCTGCTTGCCTCTCTGCCTACTTGTGATCTCAATCTGTCAAATAAATAAAATCTTTAAAAAAAAAACTGACAAATTGGTCAGTGTGATTTTTTTTTTTCTTTTTCATGATCAGTTTTGTAAAATTGAATGTCTTCCTTGAGGTTATCTGTGATTTTTTAATCTTTTATTTTACTTGGGAAAATTTGTCCTCTTCTTTCCTCTTCCATATTTTATCTCTCATTGACTCTGGGTTGATTTACTTTATTCTGTAAGAAGAATCCTGCTTAAGATGAATTCCAGTTTGGATGCTCTATGTGTAAACATAATCTCATGTACCAGCAATTTCCTTGAATTTGAAGCTTGTATAAATACACTTTTGGGTTCTCCATCATCTGAGTAGAAGTCTTCAATCTCCTTAATACAATCTTTAAATTACTTTATATCTTGCCAAATGTTCATGTTTTATGGAGAAGTAGATGAGTTCTTATTCTTTGGCAGATGAAAAGAATTATGTTCCCAGAAATAAGAAAGAAATAATAAATGCAACTGATTTCTGTGCATTGATTTTATATCCTGACACTTTACTGAATTCCTGTACAAGTTCTAGCAGTTTTGGAGTGGAGTCTTTTGGGTTTTCCACATATAGTATCATATCATCTGCGAAGAGTGATAGTTTGACTTCTTCTTTACCAATTTGGATGCCTTTAATTTCTTTTTGTTGTCTGATTGCTGAGGCTAGGACTTCTAATACTATGTTGAATAGCAGTGGTGATAATGGACATCCCTGGAACTAGAGCGTATCATGCTTAGTGAAATAAGTCAATCGGAGAAAGACAACTATCATATGATCTCCCTGATATGAGGACATGGAGAAGCAACATGGGGGGGTAGGGGGATAGGAGAAGAATAAATGAAACAAGATGGGATTGGGAGGGAGACAAACCATAAATGACTCTTAATCTCACAAAACAAACTGGGGGTTGCTGGGGGGAGGTGGGATTGGGAGAGGGGGAGCGGGCTATGGACATTGGGGAGGGGAGGCGAACCATAAGAGACTATGGACTCTGAAAAACAACCTGAGGGTTTTGAAGGGTCAGGGGTGGGAGGTTGGGGGAACAGGTGGTGGGTGATGGGGAGGGCACGTTTTGCATGGAGCACTGGGTGTTGTGCAAAAAGAATGAATACTGTTATGCTGAAAAAATTAATAAAAAGGGAAAAAAAAATAAAACAGTCATTCAAAAAGATAAAAAAAAAAGAAAGAAATAATAAGTTTATTATGTACTTGACAGAATTTTACCTGGTGTCTTTATCATCTTGAATATGATGTAATTTTATCAAAAAGAAGTGCTTGAATATTCTACTAGGTTATAACTGTTCAAGAGACTACATTCCTATATAGTTAAATTCCTATTTGCTTGCTGTTTTTGGCCCTTTTTACCTGACCATAGAGCAATGGTGCCTCTCATGTATTTGAGCATTAAAAATGGTATGAGCTACACTGGAAAGACACAGGCTAATAATAGGGAGACTGGGGTTTGAAAGTCAGTGAAAGGATTTCTAATGGTCAGTTACAGCTATGTTTGCCTATTTTGTCTCCTAAGCCCTGGAAAGCACCTTCTGAGGGCAAAGTTCCCCTTGTTTCTTGTTTCTTGTTTTTGCATACCTTTTACCCCTGATATTGCTCTCACTGATTGCTCTGTCTTGTAGATGGACCCAGTGACAATTTAAAAATAATTGTTTTTGACCACAGCGTTATCAGAAAGGTGTTTGCAAGGATGAACATAATCCATTAATTTAATTAGCAGGAGCATTTTTCTTAGGCAAGGCACAGGATTTGTAAAATTTACTCTGGTACGTATCAGAATCACTAATATAGTCCCCTCTTACAGGTTCCTATCAATATATCTGAGAAAGTTTACTGAACATGTGTTTTGAAAAATCTCCCTTGATAATTTTGAGGGATACCAATCAGTCAAGTGAAATCATGTATTTCACAGCCTAGTATTCTGGGACATTTTGTAAGTAAAGAAATTTAAACTTTGGGGAGTGAGAATTCCTAGTTATCACAATAAATTTCCTAGGTGGTTGTTAATTAAAAAAATTTTTTTATTGTATCAGCACTTTTGTGAATGTTGGAATTCACTCACTGGGACTTTATCTTTAAATCTTTATGCATATTAAACAACATAATAAAGCATTTTAAGAAAAAGTAAAACAAATGTAATAGATTCGATATAAGCTGAATTGCTGTAACAAGAAAGCCAAAAACAAGGACAAGGTTTCCTGAGATTGTTGGAGTATTTTTCAAGGTGTTTCTCCTGCTACATGAACAGGTGAAAAGCTATCTCCCCAGCAACATATTTGCATTCAAGTCAATAGGAATAGGAAAGAGAGGTGAGGATTTCTAATAATGTGATTGGGAAATTGCAGTCATCATTTCTGCCCATTTCCCAATGACCCAAATTCAGTCACATAACTGCCCCTTTCTGCCAGGGCAGTGGGGAAATAGTCCTTTGCTAACACAGACCAGTAGCCAATCTGAAATTCATGAAGCTTTGTTTCTTAAATAAAACCAAAACCAGCCTCCCACCCACCCAACCAATCAAGCAAAATGCAGGAATGGTCAATACACTGAGGCAAATTAGTAATAATCCATGAACTCAAAATTCTGAAGTAATGAGAAGATGAAGAATTACCAGGGGAAAGCAGGGAGTTCCATGAAAGTGTGAAACTTCAACTCAGCCTTACTATTGCAATAAAATTTATCAGATGTTTTACTACTGGGTTATTTATAAACTAGAGAAGTATAATAAACAATGTTAATAGGTAGTAGTTTTTTATTTTTATTTTTTCTGGTGTATGGAAAAAATTGCAATGCCCAAAAAGTAAACAGTTTTACAATTCCTGCCTCTACATGTAGAGAAGACTTCTCAGTATTTAGCATTAATCACCTTATTTTTCTTCCTTCTGAAAATGCTGGACAGTAACTGTGCTTCTAATCCATCCAAATTATAAAAGCAGGAAAGTGCTCGTAGTCGTGTTCATTCTTTACAAAGGCAGAGTGACAGCTCTGACAATTGAAGTTTAAAAACCCAGTAAAATTCCCCCCCCCCCAAAAAAAATTTCCCATAAAGCAATACCCACAGTTAAAACCGCTCATCACTTTCTACAACAAAGCCGAGCTCAAGCCTATAATGAATTTTGACAGCTTTTCCCTTAGAGCTAGGGAATAAAAAAGATGATAGACAAAAACACAAATATAATTTGATAATGTCCATCTTTACTTGGTTTCTTTCTTTCATAATAACGCTAACCTCCCTTTTTTTTGTTGGTGCTGTGTGGTTAACAGAAATGTCCAAAACTTATCCACCTTTGGAGACCTACAGACCCTTGGTCAACTCTACCATTGTTTTATATTCATGCTTTTGTGTTCTTGGCTTTCATGGCTCCGATAGTTACTCCAATTTACTCCCACTATATGGACATATGCATGTCCCCCATACCTGTGTTTTAGAGTCTTGGTGTTAATAGTAATATGATTAGTAGAAAGATCCCTTTTAGTTTCTATTCAGAGTACTGGTTCTTGGCATTGGGAGTCACTAGCTTCTCTGTGCTGCAAAAGAAGGCAGGTTGAAGATGATAGCCCATCTGATAGTCTCATCTTTGCTCCTCCATGCTTCGAATTCTTGGCTATGACCCCTGTACTTCCCCTTCATCATAACCAATTTACTTCTTATACTGAAGATGGAAAAAGGCAAATGTTCATCTGAGGAGCCCTAAGCAGACTTGAACATGAGGCTCTCGGATACCTGGCTGATCTCCTTTATTTCAGTGTGTGCATCCCATTTAATTACAGTAGAAGACAGGTAATATACAGCTCACTGACTAAGATGGATAGCTTGATTACATTTTATAATTTTTTTGACTAGACAAGTGTTGGCAAAGGCAATACATTAATGTCACTGTCGAGGGCATCAAATGTCATAGTGATAATGGGGTTTGGGGCCACGTGTTTCCTTTGACAGGCTGCCACATGCTGTTCTGTGGTTTTAGACTAGTGCTTGAAAGAGATGAGAGAAGGTTGCAAGGAGGTGAGAAGTATATGAATCAGTTCCTGGGGTGTCTTGTGGTTTGGAAGAAAATGACTTGAAACAATTCCAGCTCTCACTTTTTTCCTTCAATCAATTCCCAGCTGGGCTGTGACAGAAGGCAGATGATAAGAAAAGAGAGGAGAGCAATAAAGTGCAGCCACTTTATAAAAGAAGTCATTGTTTCCCAGAGGGAAGGAGAAGAAAAAGAGGCCAAAGAATGGGGGGAGGGAGGGGATGGGAAGGAACAGAGCTTGCTCGGAGGAGGGGTTAGTACAGTAAAATCTTTAAAGGTTGTGAACATCAGCAGTTACAACAGTTAAGAAGTTGAAACAGGTGTCATGGGGTTGGATGGAAAAGGGCTTCCCTGTAACTAACTGCACACTGACGATAGTAGTCAATATTCACGTCTTTGACAATAAAAAACTGCTTTGGTGGGTTGAAAATGAAGTTAGAAAAAAACAATCCCAACTACCATGTGAACTTTAGTATCGTTCACAAGGCAGGATGATTTCTACATCGCCAAGAAAGCAACCAACAAACCACCAGGGACTCCACCGTCTTCAGAAAAATTAGCACACGCTTATTTGAACTAATTCCTTTGTTATGTGTATTACTACTCCTATTTCTGTAATGGCTTCACAGATCCAAGTTCTAGAGCACTAGCTTGATCTGACATGTTGTGAAGAGAAGCGCTAGAGCTCTTCTGTGTCCCCCTCACCTGAAGCATTGCTGGACGTGTGCAGGCGAATGCATGCTTGGAACAGGTAAGACCAAAGCCTAGGAATTCAGCAAATCTCCACCATTCCACACAAGTCCCTAGTGCTTCTGTCATCCTCCGAGACGTATAAAGCAAAGTCAGACTGAGGGGTATAAAATGTTTTACACAGAACTTTGGACTAATGGAATACATGTTGGAGCCGAAAGGATAATAATACTTAAAATGGAAATTAAGTTGAGGCATATTTAAAAGGAATCCTGGCCCTATGGGGAGAATACCCTTTAAAAGGAGCCACTAAGGGAAAAAGGAATGTTCTCATTTTTTCTTTTTTTTTGTTTTGTTTGTTTGTTTTTACTGGTAAGGCGATTTTCTAGTTGGTCTTACCTAAGTCAGAATGTTAGAAACATACCTGAAATTTCTGGTTTTCTTGGGAAAAACAATTGATGAGTTATTTTCTCTGACTTTGGGTAGCATAAATGAATGACCCCAGTTGACATAGGAGAAAAGGCAGAAGAGGGACTGCTACATGACTAAGAATAGTAGTAGTAGTTACTCGGATCTGTAGCATTTTTAATGATGGCAGGATCTAGGTAAGGAAGTAGCCATCCTGCTGCTTTCTCGGTTTAGATTTAAGTCCTGAATGCATTTCTTCATGGTATTCAAGGTCTTCTCTAGAAACACAGGTGAGGCTTTGCTTCTAATGCACAGAATTACGGAGCTCTGATTTGATTCTCTTTGATCCCATCTCCTCCCAAGACTTTGGAAATACACAATCCCAGACATGAGGTGTGTGTTCAGTAACTACTCTTTTTGGCTAAATAGCTGTGAATCAGCCACCTGCATATAAGTACTCCTTTGCACCATGAACATATCTTTGCACCATGAACATATATTTTTTTGAGGGCTCCAGGCTTGCCAGCATTCTCTCCACCCCACCCACCATGCTCCTTACTAATACCACACCAATTAAAAAAACGTTTTCTACAACCATAATCCTGCCACCAAAGAACCAAACAATAGGATTAAAGTTGAGGCAGATCCTATTAATGTGTATTCTATACCTCTGTTTAACTATTACTCAGGAGTACTGGATTTCAGTGTTGGCTTACTGTCAAGTGGTTGTTTTCCTAACCATTGCAATAATTTGGAAAGACTGTATTCTACTGGTAAGGAGAAAGAGACGTGAAGGAATTTTCTAAGTCTAGCTTTCTCACTCCTAGAGATCCAAAACAGATGTCATTAAGAAATTAAAAAGAGACTCTTAATGTCATTTTTATTTTATTTTTTAAAGATCTATTTATTTGAGAGAGAAGGGGAGGGGCAGAGAGAGAGAGAGGAAGAGAGATAATCCTAAGCAGACTTTGCACTAAGTGTGGAGCCCTATGCAGAAGGCTCAATCCCACAGCCCTGAGATCACAACCTGAGCTAAAACCAAGAGTTGGATACCTAACTGACTGTGTCACCCAGGCACCTCTAAAGTTAAATTTTCAAAGCAGAAATTCTCTCAAAAATGTAGCTCATCAACTAACTTCTTCAGCATTAAGAAATAGATTTTCCAATAAAGTAGTTTTCCTGTTGATCTTCAGAGTCCTAGATTTAATCTTTGTATTTTTTTTTATCTTAATCTCCAGAGAGATTTGCTAGTGGGCTGGGCTCAAGATATGTAAATATGATACAGTGATAAAGCTAATAAAATGCAAATCCTACAATGTCCACTGATGACAGATAAATGTCAGGTTTGTTCTCAGTAAAATGAAAAAATCGAGTGAGACCATTATTGGGGGGAAATTCCATTTTTTTCCTCCCCCAGAGGTAACACGGATTTTTTTTCTTCCTTTTAAGCCTTTATTTTCTCTAGTTATCATTGTACACTGAAATGTTAATCTAATACCTCAATGCCTTTCTTCAACATAGGTTTCAAGGTTAAGAAAAAATTTTCCATCTTTTTTAGAAACTGCATTTTCTTATTCCATTACACAAATAATCCTGTTTTCTTTCAACCAAGACTGAATTCTGACCATGCAAAAATGGGGGGTATAAATACCTAGAGGCGAAGAAAGCCCAGAGAAGTCGAATGTCTACATGAACTGACTGAGCAAACTGCCCTGTGAGAATTAAATAAATTGCACCGCTCAGAATGCCACAGTACCCCCCAAGCTGTGCGAGCTGTGGGGTCAGGAAGATACAGTGGTCCTAATGAAAAAAAATGATTATGCATGAGTCAGTTCTCTTATGTGGTGTAGGGAAGACATTGTGCTTGGCAGTCGGGGGCTAGTGGGAATAAGAGCTGTAAGTTCTTTATCTGTAACTTAAAGTCAAAAATCAAACATGATGGTCTCACATGGCAGAGCTCCTTTGAACTCTTACCACATCTCAAATGGAACCTGGTTCTTTTTAATTAATGGACACGTGTTAGACCAGCTGACACAAAACCTTTCTCAGGGTCATTACAAGACCATTCGATAGCCTGATTTACTCAGGGGTTCCTTGGAGGCTTGTGTTTTTTGTTTGTTTGTTTATTTGTTTTTGTTTTTAAATCAGTGGTATAAGTATGTTCTCAGATCATTAGAAATTGGGCATAATTTGTGGTGATCCCTGTTACAGATCTTCTTCACATGGTTACCATGGTTGAGTCTAAGTGGGACCTTCTTGCAAGCAAGGATAGTGTTCTAAGTTTTAAAAATAATGTTTTTGCTTTCCATGAAAACATATTGGATTTTACTGATTTTTGAGTGTTTTGCCCAAACCTTTATAGGGAGATTCTACCCATGTCTGTCAAATCTCTCTTGGGAGACTAAATGCTACCTTCTTCAGAGCCTTGCTGATCTATCCTTTGTATAGGAGCCTCTCTCCCCTTAAACTGTATTTTTTCTTGCATCTTTTTCTTAGAATACTTAGAACATGCTGCCTTGGGTGCCTGGGTGGCTCAGTCCGTTAGGTGTCTGTCTTCAGCTCAGGTCATGATCTCAGGGTCTTGGGATCCAGTCTCACATCAGGCTCCCTGCTCAATAGGGAGTCTTCTTCTCACTCTCCCTCTGCCCTTCCCCTGTGCTTGTGCTCTTTCTCTCCTGCTGTCTCTCTTAAATAAATCTTTTAAAAAAACAAACAAAAAATACATGCTACCTTGCATTAAAGTAATTGGTGCACCTATGTTTTTTTCGATGGTATTTTGGGCAATTCACTGTTACTTCCTTTCTTCCTATTTGTGCCTTCTCCTTTTCTCCCATTCAAGCAGCAAGGTTACCAAGTGACCGAAAGGAAGGCACATATAAAAACGTTTTCTTGACTTTGGTTTCTAGAATTCTAAGCCTGCAGGGGAAAGAAGTGAATTTATGAGTTTAATCAAAATTTTAGAAGGTTTGCAGAGGGAGAGAATCATCCTCTCCATCACTAGAAAAATTTTCCTAGAAGTTCAGGGGAGGAAAAAACGGGGGCCATAGGTAAGAGACAGGATGACAGAAGTTGGTGGCTCACAAGGGGCCCTGCTTCTGGGTTTGGGTCTCTGGGGTCAGAAAGGGAAGTGTACAGAGGGTGGATAAGCTCATAGAGATTTCAGGGTGAAGAGTGACCCACAAGGAGAAGAACCATTCTTTGTTCTCAAATAAGACTCAGTTGGCAGAAAGGAATACACGTTTTCAGTTTTTCTTCTGTAACCTTAAAATCAAGTCGTTGATTCTCTGGACCTAAAGAGACAAAAAGTAGTGGCATCACAGTTTGCTCCCTGCTTAGACGAAGGATTAAGGAGAAGATAGAATGGTGGATAATACAGGAGAGAGAGGACCAAGGGCAGCGAAGACTGGATAATTGTCCTTCCAGCTCTTTGATGCTTTTGTATTTTTTTACGGCTTCAGGAGCTGGTATACAAATTGAAAAAAGACTGAATGCGGCCAGATAATTTGTTGAAAGTGTGTGTGTACCATCCTATTTGGAATGGGGGGAATGAAGAAAAGGTTTTTAGGTTCAACAAAATAAGACTATTTTGAGGGGCTTTTGACACATTTGAGTTTATTAGGTCAGCTTCACGTCTCATCTCATAATTTTAAAAATGTTTTGTTTTTTTTTTAAAGATTTTATTTATTTATTTGACAGACAGAGATCACAAGCAGGCAGAGAGGCAGGCAGAGAGAGAGAGAGAGGAGGAAGCAGGCTCCCTGCTGAGCAGAGAGCCCGATGCAGGGCTTGATCCCAGGACCCTGAGACATTGGCCTGAGCCGAAGGCAGAGGCTTTAACCCACTGAGCCACCCAGGCACCCCTTAAAAAATGTTGTTATTTATGATGTATTAGAATTTTCTTACTCATTTTTTGATTGTGAACTGATGAATTCTCACTATTCCACCAAGGAAAGATTGTATTTTTGCCTCATCTCCTTATTATATTTTTAAAGATTTTATTTATTTATTTGACAGAGAGATCACAAGTAGGCAGAGAGGCAGGAAGAGAGAGAGGAGGAAGCAGGCTCCCCGCCAGAGCAGAGAGCCCGATGCGGGGCTCGATCCCAGGACTCTGAGATCATGACCTGAGCCAAAGGCAGAGGCTTTAACTCACTGAGCCACCCAGGCGCCCCTCATCTCCTTATTTTAGATACGGAAATTGAGGCAGAGGGCGATAATGGAAACTACCCAGATGGTTTAAGTGGCAGGTGATGGGACTGAACTCTTATGTTTCTGGAAGCTACTCTGCTCCCTCTCAGAGCTCAGTTTTTTTTGTTTTTTTTTTTTTTAAGGCAGAGCTATATTTCAACTATCTTTGCTTTACCTAGAGTTCCTGCTATACTATTCTGCTAAGCATCTAATGAAATAAATTTATTGACATCTACAGTTCAAGCAGCCAAGGGATACTAAATAAACACAATGAAAAAGAAAAAAGAACCAAGTAACTTGGGAGAGTGCCCAAGTCCACCTAGCAAGTGTCATTCTGTTTTCTTGATCATAAAACACCTGCATGCTGGCATGGATCTGCAGTGAAAACCTCCAGAATTTAAGTGTATGTACCAGATAGCCATTTTTATTATGGTGTTTTTTCCACCTTTTTGGGGGGGAAAACTGTATTGCATATTGTGGTGAAGTGGTAAGTGGTGCCATTAAATTTGAGCTAGAGCTGTATGTGACATTCTGAAAGCAGGAAAGAACACAATGGAGCCACGTTCGATAAAAAGTTGTCCTGTGGTCTTCTAAAGTCTCAAAACCCTGTTGTTATTTTGGTTTGTTAAATTTTTTGGTTGCCCTGGATTTTGGAAGAAACTGATTAGGCCATCAAAAGACCTCATTAAATTGCTCAAAGCTGCTTGTGGTCAGATACTGCCAGAAGTCATCGGTCAGTCTCTCAGGCAATCCAATAAGAGTAACTGTGTGTCAAAGTGCAAAGTCTGTGTTAATGGTGATGTGGGCCAACTTTGAGAGGACATAGTGAAAGCAGACTAGAGTTAGCCGTTCATGGCCACGGATGCTGGGGTAAGAGGCTGAGCTGGAGTTGCCGCCAGAAGACTGGAGTTAAAAAAGCTTACAGACACAGAAATGTGTGCACTTTTAAAGACTTAATTAATTTGAGAGAGAGATCAAGGGAGGAGGGTTCCCCACTGAGCAGGGAGCCCAACGCAGGACTCTATCGCAGGACCCTGAGATCATGACCGGAGCTGAAGGCAGACGCTTAACCGACTGAGCCACCTTGGTGCCCCAAATTAGGGATATTTTAAAGGCAATCCTACTGGGCTGTTTTTGAAACATGGCAGTTCTCTGGGTGCTGTTTTTGGCAATTCCATGTGGCTCACTGAAACATTGTATTTGACTTGTCAAATACAGCAGTTTCTGTCTTTAGAAGACAATTTCATGTCCTTTGACCATGATACACAAAGCCTAGCTCTCAGAACTGCAGCACGGGAGTCCTCGAAGACCTTGTTAGATATGCAGAATCTCAGGGACTTGCTAAACCTACTCCACTGAAATCTGCATTTTAACAAGATCCTCAGGAGATTTATATACACATTAAAATTGGGGAAGCCCTCTTCTGCGAAAAATCCTGTTTTTTTTTTTTTGTTGTTGTTTTGTTTTTTTTATGACCTAGTGGCATAGGTGTCATGAAAGCCCATCTAGTATAATGACAGCAGAGGTGAAAAGTGGACTGAAATCTACTCCAGGCCTTGTCTCTAATCGCCCGCACTTTGCCTTTGATATTCTCGAACTGTAAAGCGCATCACAATAACCTGGACTTGGATGAACACAGGTGGTTGGGTCTTACTTTCTAGTTACTGATTTAGTAAGTCAAGGAGAAATACGATAAATGGAGTTTCTAGCATGTTTTCAACTGATGCTGTTGTTGGTGATTGGGTTTAGAATCATTGCTCTGAAATCAGATATTGATCTGTGGTTTGTTTTGACTGAAACAGACTGCAGAACCCACCACGCAGGGTAACTTTGTTACCTGTGGACTTCATGGCCTTGGGGAAGTTTAATCTTTTTGGGCTTCAGTCTTTCCATGTGTTCAGTGGGGATGAAATGAAAGAAAAAAGATAAACAGCTAGTAGGTAACAAACTAACATGGTGCCTGGCAAGAAGTAACTTCTCCATATGTATTATTTATTTTACTCTTCTCCTGTGGGATTTTAATTGCTTTGGAAACCGTTAAAAGCTACTTGTTCTCACTTGAATTTCCCTCCTGGTTTTTACCCTATTAAACTCTCTGCATTAAATCTTGGGTTCTAGCACTAACACATTTTTGATGATTTTCATAAGTATATTTGTTACGTGTGTTAATATCTCTGTTCTCTATTTTTTTGTTGCTATTCATAATCAAATCATTCTACAGTTGCATAATCTCTGTTAACTCAATCCCATCAGTGTAGATTTTATTATTCCCTTCTCTATGCTAATAGTGGAACTTGTTTATTTCTGTATTGCTGAACTGACAACATTGCATTTAACTGATGAGTAAATTAACTTAATCATCACTTAATCATTTCTCTCTCTCACCACGGCCCCCCAGGATACTCTTCGCTTTATTGCAGGGTCACAACTGACTCATTTGTGTTGTGAACATGTGCTACATTGCTTGGTGCATAGTAAGTGTTTGGATTTGCAGGGATAGAAGCAGTCTATACGAGATCCTCTAATTTCTTTCTTTCTTTTTTTTTTTAAAGATTTTATTTATTTATTTGATAGACAGAGATCACAAGTAGGCAGAGAGGCAGGCAGAGAGAGAGGAGGAAGCAGTCTCCCTGGTGAGCAGAGAGCCTGATGCGGGGCTCGATCCCAGGACTCTGGGATGATGACCGGAGTCGAAGGCAGAGGCTTTAACCCACTGAGCCACCCAGGCACCCCAGATCTTCTAATTTCTTTTTAGGGGTTCTCTGTCACCAGCTCAAGGGTGACGAGATTCCCAGCAGGGGTTTTAATGAGTTGGCGTAGACATAGCTTTCAAGGGAGCAAGGAAAAGTTTTCAGTCTTTAAAACAGAGACACCTACAAGTGAATGTGAAAATGAACATGATTTTTAAAGATTATATAACAGTTGAAATAAAATCCATAGAAAACAAGATGCTAAACTTACATTCTAATCAGCGAAAAACTTAAATTGAGCTATAGGTTGAACAAATTTTCTTCCTACATGCCTATAATACATTTATCATGTATTTATCCATTATAGTCTCTTATTTGAATTTCTAAGAATAAGACTTGTATCACTGAATTGCAATGAAGGTGAGTTTGCCAGTATTGAAACTGCAGTAAGGTTTAGATTTGGAATGAAGTGTGGGCTGTTAATAGACTTGCAGAACTCTTGAATCTCCTAACATGGAAGACAGTGTAAATTCTACAATTTAAGCATATGTATGACAGACTAAAGGCTCTTCACCATCACAACTTACTTTCATAGAAGCAGCAGTGGATGATTTTAGACACTTTAGTTTTGGTCTGTGTGATTCCAGATCCGTTGTCTTTCTTACAGTTTTCTTTTTAAAGTTTGACAAAATGCCCAAGAGTTCTGAAGAAGGCTACATAAAACATGTCTTAGGAAGAAATGACTATACTTGCCTCTTTATTTTTTGAACATAGAAAATCTCATTTTTAGTATTTATCCCACTAATAATGACCTTGATATTCTTTTATTAAGAAGTATGCCGAAATTTGATCTTTGATTGTAAGTGTCCCTTAAAGTTACATACCAACAAAATGATCTATAGATAATGTATATGTAACATATACATATATTAGAAGAGCTACAAAAGAAGTTGTACTCTGATTCTGGCTTAAATAAAGAATTGGAGATAGGTCTCAATGAAAACCGTCAACCAGCAAGCTAAAATGAAAACTTTGCTGAAGGAACGCACTAAGTACAGATCCATATCCATGAATTACTGAATATGGAGTTTTTCAGTACTTGAATGTTTTTGTGATACTTTACTTGTTTGCTCTGTCATGGCCCAGCATACTAAATTCATCCAGACATGACGGTGGGTGAGTAGTTCATTATCACCATAAATTGGTGACTGGAGTCTGACTAAGAAGAGACATAATTAGCAGCCATGCAAATGAATTTGGACTCCATCTGGAAGGAGTTAAATATGGTGGTAATATGAATGGACTGACTTTTTTTTTTTTAAGGTTGTTTTAGTAACAACATAGACTTACTTTATTTTGTTATGCAACATCATTGGTTGCTAGGTTTTCCCTAGGGGACTATATGCCTCAATGTAGGTTTTCTCTCTGATACTATTTGAGGGGCTTTTTTCTTCCTACTAAAGACCTGCCTACTCCATAGTATTTCTTTCATCAAACGGATGAGTCTTTTCCCTTTTCTAGTTCATATTGGTGGTCTTTATGCTATAGATGATGCAGCATAGTACAGTAATTCATTCCTATATTCATTCCTATAACAGGCGTTCAGCAAAGGCTGAATGAACTATGAATGAGCGAGCGCCTGCTGTCTCTAGATACTCAAGGACACCAGAATGACAAAAATGGCTCTCTTAAAGAAAGCTTTTCTTTTTGTATTGTAGAGTGTTGAAAAATTAAGCCCAAATTTGAAATAGATGAAAATTCTATAAAATAGGACAATTAATAAGGTTGTGTAAGTAAAATTATAGTAGCAGTGCTCAGAGGTGAAAATGTGTTACTTAATTAAAAAATGTGTTGTGGGGCACCTGGGTGGCTCAGTGGGTTAAAACCTCTGCCTTCGGCTCAGGTCATGATCTCAGAGTCCTGGGATCGAGCCCCATATCGGGCTCTCTGCTCCGCAGGGAGCCTGCTTCCTCCTCTCTCTCTACCTGCCTCTCTGCCTGGTTTGTGATTTCTCTGTCAAATAAATAAATTAAAAAAAATGTGTTGTGACTCAAACTCTCTTACTGGTATGTATTTACATAAGTATGTTTTCAGCTATTTTTCTTTTTCTTTCTTTTTTTTTTTTAAGATTTTGTTTAGTAGAGAGAAAGAGAGCATGAGAGTGCACAGCCCAGGGGTGGGGCAGAGGCAGAGGCAGAGGGAGAGGGAGAAGCAGACTCTCTGCTGATCAGGGGGCCAGACATGGGGCTTGATCCCAGGACCCCGGGATCATGATCGGAAGGCAGATGATTAACTGACTGAGTCACACAGGTGCCCCTTTACCCTTATGTTTAGTAGCCTTTGTACATTCTAGGTTGCTGTCACTAACCTTAGCAAACTATGTTGGAAAGTGACCTTGCCCCATTTTGCCCTCACTGCACTGATGGTGCATGATTTTAAATTAGGTTTTATACATCTTTTGTAACAGGACTTGTGCCAAATACTCTTAAATAAAAAAAAAAAAACAACTTTTTCAAGAAGGAATGGTTTTCATTTGGTAATCAGTCCAGTTCTAAACAATCAAAAAGCAATGGTTATGTTGATATTTGCCTGATTTCACAAATATTGATGCCTAGTCATTATTCTCATTTACTACATTGTTTTCTAAGTGCTATAGATCGGGACATTTACCATGTATCTCAATTAAAATAAGTTACCGTGTTAAACAAGGACACCTTACTATTTAGGAAAGAAACTCAGTGAATTGCATCTGCTTCTCGTTTTTCAAGTTTACTGTAATACTCTTCTCAGTGAAGGTCCTATAACAACCTTTGCTGTATATGAATTCTTAGCTCTACTTTCTTATCTCTTGAAAAGGCTGCTTATTACAATCTCATATAAAGTCAGGCATGTTTTAACCTAATTTTCCTCTCCACCTTCTAGTAAGAGACTAAAAGAAAATGCAGTTAAAAGCAAATGAGAATAGTTGGATACCTGGTAAATCTCCTTTTACATCTAACTCCAGTATTTGAAGTCATTTTAAACCTACTGGAAGGAGAATCATGGTTTGAAACGAAATTAAATTCCTTTTCTTTACCAAACCCCAAGGCAAAAACCTCATTCTAATTTCATATTTGAAATCAGAAACAAAAATCAAATACTAATCTCTTACATATAATGATTAATTAAACTTGCCTCAGTCATAAAATTTTGGTTCAGTTTCAAAGTAAAGAAGATTATGTTCATAACATTGACAGTGTAAGGTTTACTGTATATAATAACTTCAAGAAAATAACTTGGGTAAAAGATGTAATGTATACAAATCTCAATATGTGTATGCAGTGCTTTTCCATGTAAAACAATTTTCAATACTTTGTATGGGTGAAGTTTTTCTAGATCAGTGGTTTAAAACTTCATCAAAAACAAAGAATGCTTAATATTATGAAAAATTAGAATCTCATTTTATTTTTTTAATAAAATATGTTTGAAGATTTTTATTTATTTGACAGACAGATCACAAGTAGGCAGAGAGGCAGACAGAGAGACATAGAGAGAGGAGGAAGCAGGCTGCCTGCTGAGCAGAGAGCCTGATGCGTGCAGGGGCTCAATCCCAGGACCCTGAGATCATGACCTGAGCCGAAAGCAGAGGCTTTAACCCACTGAGCCACCCAGGCACCCCTAGAATCTCATTTTAAAGTAGTACTTGTAATATACATTAAATGGGAAAATATTTAATAATGGTAAAAAAAAATTGGCAGCATTTTTATAGTGTCAACCAAATAACAGACACATATTAAGCATATAAACAACTTGAAGCCACTTAAGTATCACATCAACTCTAATATACTCCATTATCATATGAGAGTAATGGGGTTTGTAATTTGTCCAGGTCCACACAGTCAGTGATGAAGCTGGATTACCTTGAAACTATAAATTCAGTAGCTTTTAAGAATTCTAATTTGTTCATTACTGAGGTATGGATCTATATTTTAAAAATGGAGTACATATATGTGAGGAATAATTGACTTAGTCCATTGACTGATGATATCTTGCCTATGTCATAGTATGTACTTGTCTCATGTTTTAATGCCTGCTCGCTGAACCTGAATGGAATCTGCCACAAGTCATCTTGCTGATGCCAGCTTCCAATCCTGTATTAAATACTTAATATCCTTTCATACACACTGCTGTTGGGCTAGAAATCTGCATGTCTAAACAGGATCAGCTGCCTACTCCTAGTATAACTGGGAAACGGATGAATTTTCTTTGACCATTCTCTTCGATTTTCTACCTTTCTTCCTCAGCACTTTTTCCATTAGTACCCATTAGCTTTCCTTAACCCAAATCTTAAAATTTTAACTTTGTAATTACCTCTGACATTAAATATTAATCTCTACTATGGAGATACTCATTTAAACTGGAAAGGCTGAAAAGAAAAAAAATGGAGGTCTTTTAGATAGGTTCACTTTCAGGATTGACATCCTTTCTTCAAACCAACTTGTCCTCCCAGATTTTTGGGGCCCACTCTTCCTCACTTACGTCCATTTCTTTCTTTCTTGGTCTACAAGCAAGTGAAATCTTTCCATCTCCTTAACATCACACCACACCACATAGACCATGATACATCTTGCCAATGAGGAGCTTCCAATCTGACTGGGACTGAGTCCATAGTCTGCGCTGCTGGACCCATCCGTGACAAAGTCATCTAAAACACTTAAGACAAGGCACTTCTTACTCCATTTGCCATTGAGGGAGGCAACCAAAATACATTCACCAACTATGGTAGGCAGATAGCTTCCAGAGTTTGATAATGTGTCAGGGGATGAGTGCTCAGGCCATAGGCAGATGACATTCTGGCTTGAGATAGTGCTAAGTAAGAGACATGTTTTCTCTGTCAAGAATGATACTTTGTGGGCTCTGTGGAAGATGTGAATGATACGGTGTAACTGACGTCTCACAAGTGTTGCTGGGGGTAAGTGTTGACACTTGGGAGATGAAGAATGGTGATGGTTGAGGAAGTCTGCTGCTAAGTGTAAAAATAAAGTGTGAACGCTAACTAGTAATTGGGGCTATAATAACATTTTAAATGTCTAGAAAAATGTATCTTAAGTCACTGGGAAAATGTTCACCAAGCAAATTCTAACATTTAGTTGTATACTTTAGAAAGATGAAGAAACTTATTGATCTTGACAAATGTCATCTTGCAGTTGCAGGGACTTGAGCATTCTAAATATTTCATGTAGATCATAAATTATCCCTGCTGGCAAAGTTGCAGTACTCTAGAAATGATCATCTCAAAAAAAAAAAAAAAAAAAAAAAAAAAAGCCCCACTTTATTTTCAAGTTAACATTTCATCCTAACAAATCATTTTCCAATGTAAATGAAGAAGCACCTGATTACAAGCCTTAAAGTTAATTTTCAGCACACACACACACAAAACAAAAACAACATGGGTTCTATTTCACATTTATCCCACTTGTTTTAAAATAGGCGATATATATAGATAACTAGAAGGTTTAAAATGACTCTTAAAAACAAGTCTGCTTGATTTTCTGTATCAGCTAGGCTGGGCCACGGTGATCAGATAGTTGGTCAAATATTGCCCTGATGTTTCGGAGATACTGAGGTGTTTTTTTTGTTTTTGGTTTGGTTTGGTTTGTTTTTGTTGGATGAAATTAACATTTAAATCAGTAGAATATAAGTAAATAGATTGCCTTTGGCTCACCCACATTATGGAGGACAATCAAAGGTCTTAATGGCACAGAGACTGACCTCCCCGAGGAACACGGGAAGGCGTTCTGCCAGCAGATGGCGTTTGAGTTCGAACTGCAGCTTCGCTGACTCTCCAACCCCTCCCACCAAACTGTAGATCAGTGACGTGTCTGTCTTTTAATTGGGTAGGCTAATTCCTTACAATAATCTTTCTCAGACTCCTTGAACGTTATCCTAAACACATCATACTGGTTTTCTTGCTCTAGAGAATCCCAACTACCAGAAAGTGGTATTTCCATAGTTCTGTTCAGTAACTTTCTGCTCAAAATACCTTTGTCAATTCCAAGGTGACTGTTAGTTTAAAATAATGTTTTGTGGCTTTTAGTATATTACTTTTTTTGGTGCTTATTGTAATGCCAAATGCTAACTTAACAATTTATGTCCTGTAAGTAGTTATAGATTTTTATTTTTTAAAGATTTTATTTATTTGCCAGAGAGAGAGAGAGAGAGAGCGAGTACACACAAGCAGGCAGAGAGGCAGGCAGAGGCAGCGAGAGAAGCAGGTTCCCTGCCGAGCAAGGAGCCCGACATGGGACTCGATTCCAGGACCCTGGGATCATGACCTGAGCCGAAGGCAGCGGCTTAACCAACTGAGCCACCATCCCAGTAGTTATAGATTCTTAGTAATATTTAACACATGCTCTTTACCTATGCTTAATTTTACAAAGGTGTAGGTTTTCCAAGTAGGAAAAAATGAGAGAGTACAGAGTCACTTGTGACACTAAAAGCTTTCTGAGCAGAAAGCATATAAAAGCGCCATGCCGAAAGATTTTCCACAAACATGCATGAAAATAAAAATACACCTTGTCTTTTCAAGATGCTCTCTCCCTTCCCAGCCCTTTACTTTGTAACTCCTCTTTTTACATGGAACTCCCCAGGCTTCAGTAGGATCTTGTAGCAGTGAGACTTACTGTTCCCCTTCATCTGAGTGAACACTCAAAATGGGTACAGTTGCCCCTGAAAGGGATTATAATGATGCAGAATAGGTCTCCTTTACCCGCTATATAGAATTATCCTTTCATCTCTAATTTTCTTGTTTAACCCCATCCTGAATCTTTCAAAGAACCTTCTGTACCAAACACTAGATAATATACCTGAAGATCAGCTCAATAAAGGGTGTTTAGTGATGATTAAACACCACATATAGAAGACATTGGCTAATTTTCTCTTGGGAATAAACACTCTCCTTTTGAAATGAAGTGATTGAAAGCATTTTTTGTTGTTATTTTTAGTATAATCTGAGATCTGTGAAGTTAATCCTCACAAATGGTTAGAATCCTTGGGCCTTTAGGTGTTATGGCTTTAAAAACAACTACACTTAAAAGTATTATTAACTTTCTCATTCTATGAGATGACAGAATTGGTTTTTGACAAAAGCTTGACATTTTTCTTTGCAATTAAATTAACATTAAAGAAGGTTGCTTGTCACTTTTTAGGATAACCTTCAAGGACTTTTAGAAATTTGTTTCTTGCTTGGTTAATAACTAAACTCTCTTCTAGGAGAGAGCCTGAGGTTTTAAATTTGACTAGAACTGTACATTGACCTTGATGGTGACTTTGTCAATACCCTAGTGACATGACTGCCTGAACTAAGAAATGCGTGAGGCTGCACTGGGATGTTAAGCAACCCTGGAAGCTGACTTTATAGATGGAGTAACATTAAACAGACCTGAGTAACAATATCAGTTCTAACTGCCTATACTTTATACTTCACTGAACTCTAATTTATTAAATGGAAGTAGTATTTTTGAATGCTAGGAAGCTGACCCTATGCGCAGTACTCAGGACAGGGTATGACTAAGCATCATGTATCTGTAGACTGTCTTTGTACCTTGGGTGGTTGTGAGTTAGACATATAGGGAATTTTCTTTTTGTCTACTGCCCTGAACTGTTTCCTTGGCCATACCTTAGTGCCAGTGGCTCTAAAGTATAGAGACAGGTTTTAAAGAAACTTGGGATGGCTGTTCTTATAGTTCAGTGGTTTATTCACTTTGGAAAGTAATAAATTTTCCTATCGAGGATTTGACTTAAATAAAAGTTCTCGTTCAGGACTTAGGAAGAGAAATTCATGATAGTTTCTAATTTCTGTGCCTATCTGAATTCAGGGAACGTCATGAGAAACACTGGTGATTATAAAGTTACATTCTTTGGGGGACTATGAGGTACAGGAAGAAAACAGAGGGAGCTCTTCTTTGGGTCCTCCAAGGAGAAAGGGGGCATCTCCTCTAGAGGCACTTGAATAACACTGTGAGGAGAAATCCTGGCTGTTACTCACCAGCTCTGTGACCATGGGTAAGTGTTTAAACTTTCCTATGCCTTGATTTCTTACACATAAAAGGGTGTAGTACTAGTATCCACCTCTTATCGCTGTCTGCAGATGACATGAGTGAATTTGCAACTCACACAGTAAAGCAGGACTTCATGTCGAATAACTTAAAAGAAGCCTTTGCTGCTATTTTTATAGCTGCATGAGAGGATTTGGTGATGCTGCATGAGTTGGCCTCTGGTGGCATGGCAGAGAGAGCAGACCTGAGCACGGTAAGAACATACTCTTTCATGAAAAGAAATGGGTATTACTTTAATTTTCCATGACTGAAAATAACTTTGGTTCAGAAGTTCCAATTTTAACATTTAAGGTAAATTACTCACTTGTAATTGAAGACACTGTTAAATTACAGATCGACCTCATGATTTCCGTTCTGTGCCGAATTCCTATGCCTTGTCAGGGCAGTCTTCTCAGCTCCCCTATCCCTTCTCCTCAAGATACTGTCTGGGCTCAGAAGTAACTGAGTATGGTAGGGCAATCAGGGAGCAGTCTCATCTTCATTGGCCTGCACTGAGGGTGGTGGACTTCTTTTTCCCTTTGTTCCTTTTGGGAACATCTCTGTTCCCAAGGCTCTTGCCATCATCTGGTCTGGCAACTTGTGGTTTGTCCTCTCAGAATTGGTTATTTTCAGGCAATGTCTTTCTTTCTTGATCAAATACTTGTGAAACTGCTTGTCTGATCTGATGTCAGCTGTGTTCTCTCCCATTCCCAGCCTTAGGCTGTTTACCTAAAGTTGACTGATACAGAATCCTTTCACCTTGGACCATAGGAATTTCCTGGCAGGCACAGGAGGAGATTTTGTTATTGCTGCCATTGGTATTCTACCATAACTCTGTAGTTTTTGCCCTAGAATTTAGAGCATCTCTATCCTTAGAATTTTGAGAGACATACCATCTGTTTTTTGGATCCTCTCTTTGAGGGTACCAAGACTCACAAAGACCTTCATCTGAAATAATGTTTTAAAATAATTAATTTTTATAGTGAGTTTCTTTTTTTTTTTTTTCTCCCTTTCTCTCTAGGCTCTCCCATGCTTCAGGAATAGAAATGTGGCCCGTATTTATAAACTTTATGCTCTGAACAGTGGTTGGGCTAACTACAGTTGGTGGGCCGAATCTGGCCCACTGCCTGTTCTTAAAAAGTTTCATTGGACCACAGCCATGCTCAATGATTTATGCATAATTTATGAGTGATTTTGTACTACCATAGCAGATGTGTGATAGGCTTTTGGGCCATAGACCCTTCAAAAGATTTAGTGTCTGGCACTTTACAGAGTAAGTTTGACTCTGGCTCTAGACCTCCAGATCTACTCTCATTTTCCAAGCCAAGAGATTTTGGAATTCATAAGAAATCCATTTATATCTTAAGTGCCTTTTTCTTTCACACAGAAGACCCTTGTTTTTAGACTATTGGGCCTGCTGTGAGTTTTTTTTAAATTCTTTTAGTATTTTAGTTGCTTTCTTTGTTCCAGACTGTTTAAGCTTCCCTTTGAGGCTTTAAGTGTCATGAAGCCAATGGGTGGAATCCTACCAGAACAGATGAAAAAAAAAATGACAGTCTAGGATCTCAAAATAGTGTCCTGCTTTAACTCACTTGTTTCCTAACTCACATTCAGGTACCAATCAGTTATCAAAAGTTGATTACCTTGACATACCAGGCAGTATGCTAGGTGCTAGGGCTGCAAATACTAACAAAACAAAATTTCCCAGATTTTGTGGACAAGAAAGACTATTATAACAGAACTAAAAAAATATATTGTGTGACTCATTTGTTGTGTTTTCCTTTCCTTTATGTTGCATGCGGACAATGAGGCTCTTTGTAATTATAGCAGGTATGCTGGGCAGGTAGAGAGCCAGGTAGTAGAGTCAATGATGCTGCTTGTCTTCCATGAAAGTTTAAATCCATTGCAAAGGCACTGTTAGGAATCCTGGGATGGAGTAGCGATGGAGCATCTTCAACTGAAGGAAGGAAAAGAGTGTTCAAGATGGGAGTGAGTAGGTCTGCAGTCCTGGGTGGTGGTGGTGGTGGTGGTGGTGGTGGTGGTGGTGGTAGTAGTAGTAGTAGTAGTAGTAGTAGTAGTAGTAGTAGTAGAAGAAGAAGACTGGAGCACCATCCACATAGTGCTTTGGAAAGGTGGAAGATCTTGGAAACAGTAGCTGTAGGACTCTCCTGGGGAGGAAACTGGGCATTCAGTTTCCCAAGCTCAACAGATTACTTTTTTTGTCTACACATAGCAGAAAATCTGTGAACTTCTTCTTTTTTTTTAAATTTTTATTTATTTTTTAAATTTCTTTTCAGTGTTCCAGAATTGATTGTTTATGCACCACACCCAGTGCTCCATGCAATACGTGCCCTCTATAATACCCACCACCAGGGTCACCCATCCTCCCACCCCTCCAAAACCCTCAGATTGTGGACCCTAAAAAACAATCTGTGAGCTTCTAAAAAACTGTTAAATGCTTGGAAAATGAGGATGTCAGTGGAAACCATGATATAATGATGATTTAAACCCTGCTATCTGCCTTTTTCCCCAAACTGCATAAATTTGGTGTGACCCTAAGTGGTTTGTGGTATGACCCAAAAAAGGTATACAAGGCAATAACTGTTGGAGATAGAATTTCCTCTTGTTCTAGTTGGGCAGGACCTAGGATTAAAATTTTACTTGGTTGAATGAGAAGCTAGAACTGGATGTATTGAAATACTTGAGCATATTTTCTATAATTTATGCCTAGTGAAAGAACTCACTCTTAGGACAACAGTTTGATTAAATACCTGCCATGCCAAAATGCAGTTGGCTAAGGTCAAGAAGTTACTGATGGATGCCATGTAGCAAGCAAGTGACTGGTGTGATTTTTAACCCAGGTCTGGGTATTAGGAAATCCAGAGTGCTTTCCCATGTGACTTATTGACACCCGGTGAAGGGGGGCTAAGTAGGTAGCCAGGGAAGCTTCCACCAAGGAGTGTCACTCTATTCCTGAAACCATGGATGACAGATTGAATATTAATAACTTTCTTCTTGCAAGGTTTTGTCCCCCCCCCCCGCCATTTTTTACAATGACTACATTGTTAAACATCTTTAAATCTTTTATTGAGGAAGTCAAGCAGTAGAAGGCATTTAGGGAAGAAAATAACTTTTCATCAGGGTATCTGAAGAATTCAGGTTAGAGCCCCCAAATCTTTGGGTAGAACAAATTATAGAAAACAGTAATGAATGATTCATTGCTGGCTGAGTGATATGCTCTGGGAAAATGAGTTATAATTAGATCCACTAAGTCCTAGCCAGGTTTATGCTGCTCTGACATACATTACCAAAGAATTTCATAGATCTGGTTTAACTATGATATTAAGAATGTGCATAGTAAAAGAGTGAGTGTTTTTAAAATAACTCTCATTTACCATGTACCAGCAGATCTAATGAAAGCAGAGTTTGTTTGAGGCAATACTGCCGTGTAGCATATTGCCTTTTAGATGCCATTTTTGGTAATCTACCCCTTAAAAGTGAATGTTTTTTGTAGAAGGAAAAATACAATAATTGAAGAGTCAGTATTTGATCATACCACATGGCAATTTCTAAGTTACATTCACCGGTGAGCATTCATTGTCAACTTAAAGAAATGGCTATAGATCGCTGATGAACCCTCATGCACTCAATTTCAGTATGAAGTGCCAGATTTTTGTAGTGTTTTTCATCACAAATTTCTGTTATTAAATATATATTTAATCTTTCAAAGGGTCAGAGGGTAGGGAGGATTAAAAACAAAGTAGGACTTTGAATCTTTGATTAAAGCTTTAGTCTTTTTAGTCAGTTATTTTAGAATGAAAGTAAATATTTCGTGGGAGTACAGACTTACATATTCTGATTCAAACCAGAATTTGAAGTCTTGTATATCAGACACTCTTCTAGGTAACAAGATAAATACTATTTCTAGATATCATAAAGTAGACATCTTTAAAATGAATATTAGTATTCCTAGGAAATGGAGAGATTTTGTTTATCTTTGTTGTAGAAACGGGAGAACTAAGGTCCACAGAGTTTAAAATACTTCTAGTCCTGGATAACTGTTTATATGGTGATAACCCAAATGTCCTGATTCTCAGGGAGATCATATGATAGTTGTCTTTCTCCGATTGACTTATTTCACTAAGCATGATACGCTCTAGTTCCATCCACGTCGTCTCATTACAATCAGCCATTTTACACTTTCAATAAGAATATTTTCATAGTCATTCTCAAATTATTCAAGAAGATCTACGTGTATGGGGAAAAAAATCTTTTTTCATGCTCCATTTGTTTCTGTTAATAATCAGAGAAATTTATCCATATTTCATAATCAGGAACAAATGGTTAAATTTTAATTCTTCCACTGGGGGGAAAATAAGCTAAAATGTTTGTATTCAAAACATGATTGAATTTTACAAGTTTAATTATTGGAAATTTCTAATTGGTTGGATCTGAAAGGCCAAGTAAATAAAATTAATGGTTACTAACTCTTGGAGGTTTGAGTTTTAGGGACCATTATAATACATCATCATACACTTGTAGTTATGTCTTCATCTGGTCACACGTATCTGTGTAAATGACAGAAACCACCAGAATAGCATGTGAAGATGGAAAAAGGTAAAGGCAAATAATGAATGAGTAGGAAAATTGCTAAGCAGACTCTGACTAATACCTAACCAGTCGTGGTGCCTAATTGTTGATTTCATAGAAGTAGGCATAGGAACAGTATATTAAAAATTCTAAAACTAGTATATGAGGAAAAGCTATGTAAACTGTCTGATAGAAATTAAGTGAGATATGCATAAAGTCTCTAATGTAAAACCCTTTTTAGATAGTTCTGAGTCCTCAGTAAAAGGGAAATGTTTGGTATTTCTTAAGAGTTACAGTGATGTTTTGGTTTTTAATCAGATCAATCCAAACATAATAACCTAAGAGTTACCAAGTTGTGTTACTCTATCAGCTCAGGAAGAAAACATGGATACCTGATGCAAACATGAATACAGTCATGCTGACTTGGTCATTTTTGTGCGTATCTCAATGCATAACGCATTGATGCTTTAGTTAATAAAGAGCACTTCTGTGGATAGGTTACACTAGGACAAATCTGAATTATATTAGACTACCTAAACAAACTACTTAGGAAAAAAATACTACTTTATTCAGAAATCCCCAAAACTCTCAAAATATTGTGTTGGATTAATTCACACATAACCATTGAAGCAATGTACCAGATTTTTAGACTTAAAAATCTTTATTGTTCTACTTAAAACTGAAAGGAAAAACCAAATTCATTCTAAGTATCTATTAGAACTATGAGAAGCATGGCTCAAACACTATTAAAATTTTTTTCTACTTTCAATACATATCAGCTGCTCTTATTAGATCTGAGTGAAAATTCTGAGAAATGGATTTCAGGATACAACATATTCCTGTTTACATAGATGCACACTTTTGTAAGAGACTGGTTTGGTTTTACATACCTAAAATTAAAATTAAAATTTCCTTGGAATAAAAAATTTATTTGTGTGAATGTTTTATTGTCCAGGATGTGTGTTGGCATTATCTCTGTGGGATAAATGCCAACCAGATGGTCCATGGCAATCCAGAAAGGCAGCTGGACTGGCCTTGCTTTGTATATATGGTTTAGCAGCCATGCAAAAAGCATCTGTGTTCTTTGCACTTTGAAAAGTAAAAATGAATCAAAGGTACAGCTCACACATTGCAGATGAACACTGGCTTTACACTCATTATATTATAGTGATGAAAGAATCTTAGGTATGGGTTTAGTCTTGCCGTGCTTCAGCTAGAATATCTTTGGTGAGGGGGAAGATGAGAAACCATGCAATCTCATGCAAATCAAAATTAGGACACATTTTTTTCATCTAAAGCTCTGTAGCAAATAGATGATTGTTTTCCAGAAAACATTCTTCCTGACTTGATTTGAGGAAAGTTGTTTCATGGTGCTGAGTTGATTTCCCAAGTTTCTAGGTATTAACTATTGCATACGATCTAGTAAGAAAGTAAGAGAGAACAGAAAATGTGCCACTTGAGAAAATAGGCTTTTGAGTTCTGGTACACAAATCATCTTATTTATAATACATTATTTATGTTAAGATCTCCATTAACTTTCAGATTTTATGAAAACAAATTTATTTATGTATTTATTTTAAAGAATTTATTTATTTGACAGTAATCACAAGTAGGCAGAGAGGCAGGCAGAGAGAGGGGGAAGAAGGCTCCCTGCTGAGCGGAGAGCCTGAGGAGGGCTCTATCCCAGGACTCTGGGATCATGACCTGAGCTGAAGGCAGAGGCTTAACCCACTGAACCACCCAGGTGCCCCCAAAGCAGAAATTTAAATGATAGCCATGAAGCTGCTGTGAATACCTGCATTTATGAGGTTCAAACAGGCATATGCTCTGCAGAAAAGGGATGGAATTTAGAATAATTAGTCCTGTTTCTCCTACTTTGGTATATATAAATGTATGAAAACCACACAAGAATGATCCGTGATGAGGATTTAAAAAAAAAAAGATTGTGAAGTAGTAGGTTTGGGGTGTGACCCAACAATCTGTTATTAATAAGCATACCCATAACTCTGATATAGGCACCTATATTTGAGATACAAACTCAAGCAATTGTTGACTATATTTCATTGCACATATTCCTTTATCAACTGTTTTCATTATTTTACCCTTCCATCAGCTTGCTTGCTTTAATAAGTGTTAGTATCTCTCCTTCCATTTCCTGATGTCCTATTTCCCTGATGTAAAGGGGAGTCATATAGTTGGATAAAAGATATGGGTGGCAATATGAAAAACCGTTTCATAAATTGATGAGTCAGATAAACCATAGCTGAGTGGAAAGAAGTCCAATGCGCTATCCATTGCGCAACAGAGCCACCTAGCTGAGTGGAAAGAAAATGGATTTTGGATTCAGTGGGGTTTGCTTAGAAATTGAAGTTCTGATATGAGGAGCTGTGTTACTCTGTAATCGATTTCATTATCCTAAGCATCTCATATTTCTTACCTGTCTTTTTTAGAGTAATGCTAATTCTGTAAGAGATAAATGAACTTGTAGAATATTTGACACAATAAAAATGGGGTAAGGAGGGGTCTCATCCTGGTTACTCAGGGACTCACACTGACGGAAGCATTGCCTTTAACAGTGTATCTTTACAAATGGCCCACAAAGTTGTCCTGGGCATTGACAACTAGCTGGCAGTTGAAGAAAAAGAAGGGAGGATCTTACAAATTGTTACTGATTTTGGAGGCATAAAAATGGAAAACCAAAACACAGTTCTTTGAATGACCTGTAATAAGCTGAATCCATTTGCTTTGTACGTAATCCTTCATAGATACCCACGAGATGGTTCTTTGCAATTCACTGAGTGGGGATGGAAAGAGAGGAGAGAAGCAACTTGAGGAAAAGCGAGGTGTATGTAATTTCGAACATGTAAATTTTGATACTTCAGAGGATATTAAGTTGGAGATAGCTTCTTGGCAGTAAGATACATGATCTGACACTGTGAGGAATGGGAAGGTTGCGTGTGTTCACATATCTAAACATAATCAACTCTTAGTAATGTTTGAATAGTAATGTTTGGATAGTCATGGAATTCAACAAGAGTAGAGAAGGAATGAGTGCACAATAAACAAAAGACAAAAGGCCAGATATCCCAGGGATTAGCAAGAGTTAAGGGGCAGGAAGAAGAGGAGGAGAGTGAGAGTCATGGAGAGAAATTCCTGCAAGAAGACAAGGACAAGAGAGATTGAGTAATACACAAAATCGGCCATGATTGTCATGATAGCTGGGAAAGAGCCATTGTTTGATTGATTTTTTTAATTTTAATTTTTATTTCATTTTTTAGCAAGTAGGAGATTAGTGGCAATCACTATAAATACCCTTTTAAATGTTAGGTAGAAACCTGATAGCAGGGGAGATGAGAAATAAATTGTTAGTGAGCTACTTTGAGGAGCTGATGTTGAAGAAAATGGAAGAAATGGGACTGAAGTCTGAAAGTAGATGAAGAGAAGATGATTTAACATGAAATTTTAATAGGTTTCAAATTAAAGCCACAGATATATGGGAAGTGTTGTTTTATTCTACTTGTTAGGAAATGTAATATAGATCCAGTACCTCTCCCATTTGGCCAAGGTGGAATTGAAGCTATCATTATGTGACTTCCCCTGCCATGTTCTTAGGGTTGAGCAGAAATCCCCAAGTGGAAAGATATTTTCCTGATGGTAGAAATTCTCATTTCTGGCATCTGGTTTTTTAAAATCATACAAACATTGTCCTGTGAATTCCTGCTGTTCCTCCCTAAAGGTCCTTAGACTGGAGTGTGAGTCTTCTGTTCTCCGATCCTTGAGACCTGTCTGTGGCCTTGAATGCCGCCCACATTCTACCCCACCACACTCTTCCTTTTATCTCCCTCTTGAGGGAATGTAATGGAAGCATTTCAAGACAGGACAGAGTATTCTTTAACTTGAAATAATTTCCGATTTCTGTGCAGCAAGGACTGGAAAATGTAAGGTAAAGAATACAAAAGAAATGGGGACTACTAAAAGAGTGGATTACCTCGTCACACTTATGGAGGCGCATTTTATTTTAGATACTATAAGAAGAGCAATCAAAAAGATTTCAAGGGGTAATGGGAGGTTGAACATGAATGACAAATGTTCATACCAAAAATGTGTCAGGGGTTATATGCTCTCCCACTTCTCTCCCTTATTGACTTCTTTGCTTTATTTAGGAAAGGCAGATGTGGGGAATAATCCCTTGAAGGGGGACAGGATATCACCAAACTCTACGTGGAGTTCTCTGTGTGCTGGATGGCTGAGAGGCAGGGAAATTGCTTGAGAAAATAACTAAAGGGATGCATTCTAATGGTGCATTTGATATAAAAAGATAATTCTTATTTTCTCTTAACATGTCATGCTTTAGCTTCAGAATTAATTGTAGTGGATTTTCAGCAAAAGACCTGTATCACTCGAAGGAGTTTTTGTAACGTTCTTAGCTGTAATGGTACTTTCTAGAATAAAAAGATACATATATTCTTAGATGAATCTCTCCTGGCTGTGACTGTATAAAATGGTTAAGAGAAGCATGACTCTTACTTCCCTGCAGTTTCTCGTATTCTTGCTGCAAATCTACTTTATATAGCTCATGATGAAAATTTATACACACATGGGGAGTTCAGAAAACTGTAGAAAAAAAAAATTAGTCTCATGTTCCCTCCAGAGACAGTGCATTACATAGGTGTTTCTTGTGCTATGAAAGTAATACAAAAAAGTGGTTGCAAAATGCAGTATACTGTCCTAATGACATCATTATTTCCTGACTGCCTTATACATTAGTCATTTACTTGTATATGTATATTTATTTTTCTGTTAACATGGCTTATTTAAATCCTAAGGTGAAAAAATTTATAATTATTTCTACCCATCCCATCAGTGTGTTTGTTAGTATTTTTAAAAAAGTAATTAGAAATTGAGGTGCCTGGGTGGCTCAGTCATTAAGCATCTGCCTTTGGCTCAGGTCCTGATCCCAGGGTCCTGGGATTGAGCCTCATGTCAGGCTCCCTGCTCAGTGGGAAGCCTGCTTCTCCCACTCCTCCGGCTGGTGTTCCCTCTCTCACTGTCTCTGTCAAATAAATAAATAAAATCTTAAAAAAATAGAAATTGATAAAGAAGATTTTATGTCAAGGTTGATAAAGCATCAGAAGTAAAGTTTTCAATACTGGTTATGGCGGATGAACAAATAAAGATAAATGATGGTATGTTGACTTGCTTAGGGACACACAGCTAGGAAGTAGCAGTGTTAAAATGAAGAAACACTGTTCCACATAGACTTCTAATATCCCTATTTCAAAATAAAAAAAGTAAAATTAAATAAAATGTCCATGTATTTGGCCTGTTGGGTTTCAGTATATATTTTCATCAGGACACAATTAAGGTTAATAATGACTGTATTGAGGAGAGGTTGTCAGCGAATAAAAGAAAATATCTTGGATAAATGAAAACCAGCAAAACAGGCTTTCTAATGAATGTGAAATAAAGTCATGACAGAATAAGATTCAGAACCATATTATATGATGATACCGACTCAAAGTAAAATATTAATGTTTTGTTCTTAAATACTCTCTGTATGCCTTAAACTATAAGTTATTAAAAAAAAAGATGGAGAAATCTAGTCTTGTAATATTGTTATTGGTAACTGGTAAGGAATGGATAATAAAAACAGTGAATTTAAATGAGTTTGTGTAGGGGCACCTTGGTGGCTCAGTGGGTTAAAGCCTCTGCTTTCGGCTCAAGTCATGATCCCAGGGTCCTGGGATTGAGCCCCGCACTGGGCTCTCTGCTCAGTGGGGAACCTGCTTCCTCCTCTCTCTGCCTGCCTCTCTGCCTACTTGTGATCTCTGTCTGTCAAATAAATAAATAAAATCTTAAAAAAAATAAAAAAATAAATGAGTGTGTGTACAAGTATTACATGATACAGAAATACCATATAGCCAGTTGGGAACTTTTCTTTCCATTTTCTTGTTTTTTTGCTTTTTCTTATTTCTTGAAATGGAAGTTAAAGCCTGAAGGAGATAACTTCTGTTATTTTTTAATAAAAGAAACAACCCAGAGACATTCTCTCTACTTTTTTCCTTTTCTTTCTTGCCTCCGCTCTTTTGCAGAGTTTGTAAAAATATGTCTAAATCCACTTTCAGATCACACCACTAATGGATGCCCTTGTTGGCCCCCTTAGTAGTGAGGCCAAAGATGAAGTGGTTGTGGAGACTACGCTTCTGTCCTGTTCTGAGCATTGCTCTGCAGGTCGAGGCTGAATTACACTGACAGGATGAAGTTGTCAAGACAATCTCAGTTTTTCAAAGCTCTGCCAGCAAAATCCCAACTATTTAATGAACTGTTACAGTTTGTGAACTACTATGAATCAAATTCAAAGAATGGAAATGGGAAAAATATGTCCTGAAAGAAATTGCTAGGAGGTGTTTTGATCCCAGGAAGCAAAAGAAAAGAGTTCCTGAAAACTGGTAAGTAAGAATGAGGCAGGCAGGTGTGGAATCAGTGTGGATCCCCTTTTAGGGAGAGGTCGTGAATGAAGGAAGGACACAAGGTACTCCGTGACATTTCACAAGTATAGGAAGATATCCCAGAATAGGCAGGAGATCTTAAAAACAGGGGTTAGCCATGACCAAAAAAGATCCAAAACAAAATCAAATATTAAAGAGCCATTAAAAACACATAGGTACTTACAAGTCACCCTCTAATATCATGTGTATGTGAATGCTTACTGGTCAACCTAATTCTTTTCCTTTTTTTTTTTTTAATCTAAGTCTTCTTAAAAAGTGATGGTGTGAGTTTGCCATTGTATAAAGAGTACAATGTGTGACTCATTGATGGCATTTGGCTATTTTCAGGGTTTGGCGGGTACAACTAATGTAATGGAAGATCATTATAGGAATGTATATCATCCGTATGCTTCTTTGGCATTAACTTCTAAAGATTTATTTTTTATTTTTTATTTAACAGACAGAGATCACAAGTAGGCAGAGAGGCAGGCAGAGAGAGGAGGAAGCAGGCTCCCCACGGAGTAGAGATCCCGATGCGGGGCTCAATCCCAGGACACTGAGATCATGACCTGAGCCGAAGGCAGAGGCTTTAACCCACTGAGCCACCCAGGTGCCCCGGCATTAACTTCTAAAAGTTGAATTGCTAGTCCAATGGATTTGTACATTTTAAATTTTGAAGCACATAATTAAATCATCTAATGAGTCATTTTCTTCTTCATCATCTTTTCTTTTTCTTATCTTCCTCCAAAATATGAACTACTTTCTAGACGTTTCAGGAGTCCCTGATTACAATTTTACTGCCATCACAAATTTCGCAATTTAATTTTTCATTCTCACTTTGAAAAAGCAGGGGTAGGTATACTTGTATCAGACAAAGTCGGCATTGAACTATAGAACTGTTAAACAGAGAGGAAGGCCATTCTATAAAGCTAGAGTGGGTGAATACATGAAGAAGACACACTCATTAATATTTATCTGGTAACACTGTGGCACCTAGATAGGCAAAGCAAAAAATAACAGAGGCAAAAGAAGAAAGAGACCATAATAAAATAATGGTTTGGGACTTTATAGCCAACTCTCAACAATGAATAGGTTATTCAAATAGAATCAACAAGGAAAGGGGAATTGAGTAACACTGGAACAAATGAAACTAAACATGCAACAACCACAGAATATATATGCTTCTCAAGCACACATGGGACATTTTCTAATACAGAGCATGTATGAGGCCGCAGAGCAAGTCATAGCAAATGCAAAAAGATAGAAAGCATCCTCAGAATGTGGTCTGACCACAATGACATGAAACTATAATAACAAGAGGAAAACTGGAAAAGTCATGATCACATAGAATTTAAAGACTATGCTGAACAACCAGTGGATCAAGGCGGAAATTCAAGGGGGTATAAAAGTTACTTGAGGGGTACCTGGGTGACTCAGTGGGTTAAAGCCTCTGCCTTAGGCTCAGGTCATGATCTCTGGGTCCTGGGATCAAGACCCGAATCAGGCTCTGTGCTCAGGGGGAGCCTTCTTCCTCCTCTCTCTCTCTCTCTGCCTGCCTCTCTGCCTACTTGTGATCTCTGTCAAATAAATAAATAAATAAAGTAATCTTAAAAAAAAAGTTGCTTGCTTCAAAGGAAACAAAAACGGAAACACAGTGTACCTGAATTTGTGGGATGCAGTGAAATGCATTCTAAGAGGGATGTCCATAGCAATAAGCATCTATATTGAAGAGCTAGTAAACACACAACCCAACTTAAATAATTCATTTTCCTTATTATTACTCCATGTTGTCAGAGATTACATGGTTAGAACTTAGATTGATTTTAAAATTTTTTAAAAGATTTTTATTTATTTGACAGATCGCAAGTAGGCAGTGAGGCAGACAGAGAGAGGGGAAAGCAGGCTCCCCGCTGAGCAGAGAGCCCGGTAGGGCTCGATCCCAGGACTCTTGGATCATGATCAGAGCTAAAGGCAGAGACTTCAACCCACCGAGCCACCCAAGTGCGCCTAGATTCATTTTAAATGAAAATGGAATATCTATTAAACATCATTACTAGGGAACTAACATTTGAGGTAGATTAAATCTTACTGGGTACTGATAATAAAGTATCAAGTAGAATTTTTCACCCACATGTTATAGTTTCAAATTTGGTATAAACTTAGTTATAGTCCTTATTAAATGAGCTGGCCTCAACAGTATTTATAAAAGAATGTAATTTTAATCCCTTAAAAATAGAAAACCATGTAAAGAAATTGTATTAGGTTTTGACTTTCACTGTGATAATTAAGATGAAGCTTACTATTAAATGGTTAGAGTAAATCTAGATTTTTTTTTCTTTTAAATTGTAAGGACATTGGTGTATGTGTGTGTGTGTGTGTGTGTGTGTGTATATCTCCACACACACAATTTTTTTTTCTTTTTGGTAAGATCTTGTGTGTGTAGACAGGACTTCGCATACAAGGACAAGTCTGTCATTTTAGCACCTTCATAATGTACCAAGAGAGTTAGCATTAAATTCCTGTTTTCCACCCCTCCATCCATTCATGCTTCTGAGACTGATGATTTCATTGTGGGAATAATTGTGGATAAGGCTTCTGTTTTCTGTTTATTCTGTGTACTTGAGAGAGAAGTTTGGGTAATGATAAAGAAAAGCGAGAAATTACAGTTTCACTTGTTTTTATACTACTGTTCTTTTATTCTGATAACTTACTTATTTTAATCACAAATGGGGAATTTATTGGTCCACTTCTTTGGATAGTCCCTTAAATCTAACAGTCTCCCCCCTTTTTTGAAACAAATAGCTCTTTCGTCATAGTTTCTAAGGTTAAGGAATCCATGTATAACTTAGTTGGATGCCTCTCCATCTGTCCCAAGGTTGAAATCCCGGTGTCAGTTGAGGTTGTAGTCCTCTTAAGGCTCAGTTGGATAAAAATCGACTTCCAAATTCATACATGTGACTGTGGGCAGGCATTGCGTCCTCACTGCTGCTGACTGGACATACCACTTCTGCAAAACATGGGCTTCTCCATAGGGCTCTTCACAGCTTGACAGCTTGTGAGTGAGGTCTCTAGTGGTAGGGGTGAGCAAGGTGGAACCCAGTGTTTTTTGTAACCTAATTTTGGAAGTGGCATTCTGGTGTACATACATACATGCAGTCACATACACACATGCACTGCATGTATGTAAATTTCAGTACAGCCTTCTTAGTTTGGAATAGTATTAGATTTTCGAAAGGTTGTGAAGGAAATTCCAAATTCTCCGATACTCCTCTGCTAATTTCCCCTAACATTATCATATTACATTACCATGGTACATTTTTCAAACCTAAGAAGACAATACTGGAACAGTATTGCTAACTGGAGACATTATTCATATGATACCAGTGATTCTACTAATACCCTGTGGGTTTTAGGATCCCATCCAGGATACCATACTGCATTTGGTTAAGTCAGTCTCTTGAGGTCTGTGACGGTTTTTCTATCTCTATTTTCCATGACCTTGAGGGTTTCATGGATTACTTTGGTATACTCCTCAGTTTGGGTTTGTCTGGTGTTTTTCTCATCAATAGGCCAAGATAATATATTTTAGGGAATAATACAGAGTTGAACTGCCTTTGGTATTCTGTTTTAGCAGCATTAACAGGATACATGACAGGTCACAGGTCATACTAATCTTGATAGCTTTTAAAACAGAAAATTTAGAAAAAAATTTACTTTTCTCTTCTGCTTTTTAATGATAAGCCTTCTATACTATGTAACCACAGCTTTCATCTGTTAGGATTTGCACAAAAGGGATGAGAATAATGTTACTAAGAAAATAATTTAAAAAAAATCAGTTTCTGGCATGTTAAATAGGTACTGGAGTTTTTGTTTTTGTTTTTGGTTTCCCAAACTTACAGACCCCAAATTAAAATAATACTGAACTTAGATAATTCATGATGTAGATTCTCCTACATAAGAAAAACCATTATATACATTTAAGTTTTGGTTTAAATCAGAAGAAGGATGATAGTATTCAGGCGAAGTCAACAAAACTGTTTGCTTTTCTATTCTTGGAGAATGGCAGGGGGAGAATGAAAAGGAAATAGGTAAATGAAGCAACTGGAGATCTATCTCCCAACTTCCTCTTCTTGCCTACAGCCCTGGAAGAGGGGGTATGTGTGTGCACGTACATGGGTGTGGTTGCACATGCTTGTGTTTATCATCAGTTTTAGCTCCTTCAGCTTGCATAAAGTCAGAGATCTTTGATTTGAGACTCTAATCAGAAGCTGTGTTACAGGCATAGTTACAGGCACATTAAAGTAAATTCATTTATGCAGTGTGGTCAGAGAGAAAGGAGCTCAGAGTTTGGATTTGCACTGCTGTCCTCAATTTCTGCATAACACAGATGGTGAGTGAAGCCCTGGTTGGTAGGTCATGGTGGCAGGGGGTCTGTGCTGGTGACAGCAGAGGACAGGGTGGGCTTTCAGGCCAGAGGACTGAATGGAGGATATTGCAGACTTAGAGAGGGGCCTCCAGCCAGTAGAAGGTAAGGTCCAAAGGAGGTAGTCAGAGAGCACTATTAGGTTATGATCAAGCCTGGAGAGTTACCACCCACTTGTCCATGTAAATGAAGATTGCTAACACGGCTGGTCAACATGGACACAGGATATGCCCGCCATCATGTGCCCTAAGACCAGCATAAGGTCAGGAAAATTCTCATCTCAAACTTCAGAAGGACACTTGGACCACTTGACCCCCTATTTCTCCTATATGTCTGGACTTAATTTGAGGGAATAATCTGAGGCAATAGGTGGCTGTGGGAGATGGAGCATTTCATGTAGGGATTCTCTTTAAAGTATCCGTTAAGTCCCAATCTTTAATTTTATGAACAGTTTTATACATTATATATATAATGATTTTTTTTTAACCATCTGAACTAAAGTTTGGGCTCAGTGTTGTGATACTGATGTGACTTCATCAAAAATCTCAGTCAATTGACTAGGCTACCACCAATAATTCTTGGATGGTTTCCAATAATTCTTGGATGGTTTCCAAGCCATTTGGCTTCTTTTTCTCAGCTTGAGTCCTGTTTCTGACTGCTGGTTTTCCTCTTCCCAGTTCTTAGGGATGCTGAACGATTATCCTTCCTAATTCCTTCTTGTCCCTGAAATACAACCCTCTAGATACTGTCCTAGCCTAACTGATCTGGGGAGGAGTATGAAAGTGGGCAGAATGGCTTCATGGTTAAGATTACTACCTTCCTGGGGTTCCTGGATGGCTCAGTTGGTTACGAGGCTGCCTTCAGCTTGGGTCATGATTCCAGGTTCTGGGATCAAGCCCTGCATTGGGCTCTCTGCTGGGCAGGGAGCTTGCTTCTCCCTCTCCATCTGCCTGCAGCATCTCCTGCTTGTGTGCACATGCTCGCTCGTGCTCGCTCTCTCTCTCTCTTTGTATCAAAAAATAAAATAAAATAAAATTTAAAAAAGATTACTATTGCTATCTTCCTTTACAAAACACAGTATCCATTTCTCCTAGATTGAGACTACAATTTTACCAGAATGTAGGCAAATATGGTAGACCAAATAATGGTCCCTTGATGATATTCATGTCCGAATTTGCAGTTGTGATTGAGGATTTTGAGATGAGAGATGATCCTGGACTGTCTGGATGCGTCCAGTGTAATTTCAAAGATCCTTTTATGAGGGAGGCAGAAGGATTCAAGTTAGAGATCCAGGATACAAGGTTGAAAGGAGAGGTCAGAGGATAGAATATGCTATATTCCTGGCTTTGAATGTGGAAAAGGTGAATGCAGAAGCCTCTATAAATGGGAAAAATTTGAGGAAACCAGACTTCAGAGCCTTCGGAAGGAACCAATTCTGCTGATCCTTTTACTTTGACCCACTAAAACTGATGTGAAACTACTAATATTCAGAATTGTAAAATAATAAATCTGTATTGCTTTAAACCACTATGTTTGTGGTTTGCTATAGTAACCATGGGAAACCAGTGCAGAAGATACATCTACTCCTTTTTTTTTTAATATTTTATTTATTTGACAGAGAGAAATCACAACTAGGCAGAGAGGCAGGCAGAGTGAGAGGAGGAAGCAGGCTCCCCGCGGAGCAGAGACCCCGACGCGGGGCTCGATCCCAGGACCCCGGGATCATGACCTGAGCTGAAGGCAGAGGCTTTAACCCACTGAGCCACCCAGGCACCCCCATCTACTCCTTTTTTTAAGGAGAGAGAAATCTGTAAGGAATGGTTACCGTTACACTCATACCCTGCATCTCTAAGAGCCTACTGTAATAAAATGAGAAGAAACTGAGAAGAAACTAAGTTCTCCATTTATGACTGAGGGATTCAGTGATGAAAGTGGTAATTCTTTTTGGGTCCTGTGTTCCTAGAGATCTTGGACATGAGAAGGTAGATTTGTTTTGCTTTCTTTCCAATATTTTCCTGAAACTATGTATTATCTGAATATATATATATATATAAATATCTGATATAGATATAAAATATCTGAAATATGTGTATATGTATATGTACACACACACAGACATATATTTATCTGAAAACCTTGATCATTATCATGGACGTACTGGGACACATTTAAAGATGATTCCAGATGAGATCAGATGTGTTCAGCTTGGTATGACCGTAGACTGAAGATGATGCCAAACAAAATGACCCAGTAGCGCTTATATTTTAGGAATTTATTTTTTTTCCTTTATTAAAAGTAAAAAGAGCCCAGAAATAAAGATTGGAAATTTAATACTAACCAGGTTTCTGCTGATAAAAGTGACTTAATATTTGATAATAAAAAAGTATTCAACTTAGGCCCATAAATGAATTTAGAAAGAACTTGGGAAGGCAAGTTTCTGTGTGAGGTAAGCAAGTCATCTCATCTTTTTAAATCTTCTTGGTCTCATTTTATCTTCGACAAAGGATAGAATAAAATGACCTCTGAGGTTCTTAAGAGTTCTAAAAAATTGTTTATTTAGGCTAATAGTTATTGCTAAATCTGTTAAAGGAAAATGCTATCAAGAACGTAAGAAAAATGGGAATGCGAGAGCTCTTCTACTCTAATGAAGTCAGGTACACTTTTTTTTTTTTTTAAAGATTTTACTTATTTGTCAGAGAGAGTGAGCACAGGCAGACAGAGTGACAGGCAGTGGCAGAGAGAGAAGCAGGCTCCCTGCTGAGCAAGGAGCCCGATGTGGGACTCGATCCCAGGATGCTGGGATCATGACCTGAGCAGCCCCTTAACCAACTGAGCCACCCAGGTGTCCCACAGGTGCACTATTAAGACACTGACAGACGCTTAGAAAAGATGTTAACTGATTCAAAATATCCTCGCCAGCTTTGCAAAGTTCAATTTCAATCACATGCATAGTCATGTATTAGATCACCATCTTCTCAGGAGCTTCCTGTGTATAATCTGAAACTAGTTGCTGTGCAGGTGGGCAGGGAGGGATTGAAGGAAGAGGGAGACACCCCACATTGGCAGGTGGCTGTTTTAACAAGCAAGGAGACATACAAGGCTTGTTTTTGGTGGCCACAAGACAATTATGTCTTCGAAGTTTGTATAGAAGACTTACCTGGGTTCAGATGGTCTCAACAACACATTGCTCTCTGAAGGCTACGTCTTTGAAAAGGAGCCCCACTGTAACAAGGGTGGGGAGGAGGGTACATCGCCTGCAGGAGAAGGGAATGAGAAGCCTCCCATTGCCCACGTCCAATTCCTGGGTCAAGTGTCAGTCATGTCCTCTCAGCTACTACCTCAATAATGCAGTGACACTTGATCCTGACCATCCACAAGGCTCAGTGCCAAGGTAGTCAGTCAATGGTCTGGTTGATGGTTTTTGTCTTTCTAAAATTGGTTCACTAAATTTATTCTGAATCATTTCCACCATCTGCTCTATAATTGCGGGTTGGGGGAAGGACAATAGTACAGCTTATAGTTTTAGTATGGAAATTCCACATAGAGATGTGACTGTGGTCACATTGGCAAAAGCTGTGAAGACAGATGCCCCAAATGTCAAAGAGCTCAGGTACTCAGTTAAAAAGACCGCATTCTAGAACACTAGTCATTGACTTTTTCTCCATAGTCGATAGTAGGATTCTTAAACCTAACTGAAATGACAATAATGTAGCATGTTTGCCTAGCCATTTATCCTTCTCTAAATACTATCATAATACCCAATTTGATCCAATAAAGACTGCTGTACAATAAATTAAAATAGCAACAAGTGGAACCCCAGAATCTATGATGTTTGACAAATTGAACTCTAGAATCTAGTATTTTCTGCCATAATATGAAACCTAAAGTGGTATGAGTAAAACCAAAGGAAGTGATATTGTACCAATCAGTGGCCATACTAATCAACTGTTAATGGATACTTCAGGGTCTGTACGGGTTAGCAAGGCAAAGTGGTCCGAAAGCTGAAGCTAAACATCTGTTGACAGTATTTGACAGCTTCTCTAAAACTGACAGCCTCACCAAGGGATTCTGATCAGAACTTTTCACCAAAGAAAGAAAAATAAAGACTCTTAGGCAGAGTGGTTATTAAAGTACATAGGAAATTCAAAATTAGTGTCAGGCTTGAAACCACCTGAGAAGACTATTTCTCAGACCAGCGTTTGGGATGCAGCTTAAGCAGGCGAGAGAGAACAGTTTTCACAAGGAGTAGTGGTTGGCTTGTCAGATCAGCATTAGTTCACTGAAGCAGAGCTGGGCATTGCCACTTGTTGAAACTGAAACATTCCAGGGAGTCAGCTCTAAGGTCCCCATGTTGTCATTTATGCTGTTTCTCACCAATTTTTGAGAAGTCATCACACTGGTTCCCTGACTGCTTCCCTCCCACCCTCAAGGCGTGAGTTCCTGTGGTGGGGAAGTTTGTGCACATAGACTCAGGCTTGGAGAAAATTTCCCTCATCATTTCATCAATGATGATGATAACACACATTAAAGCATGTGTCTATGTCATATCCTACATTCTCCGTGTGTTCATTAACTCTATAATGAGTATTTACTACTTACTTGTTTTCTAATACACACAGTGAGCAGGCAGTCATAAACCACTGTTGTCCAGAACCACCCTTTTCAAGGATATGCTTGACTGTGTTTCTAAGGGAGTATTATTGTAAAGACAGAGGATCGGTTTTCAATTTGAACTCCAGGAGAAAGACTTTTTTCCTGCAGGAGTTCTTTAAAACCTGCCAGGTAACAATCAGAAGTAAATCCGACAACAGAGCAGAAGTCTTCCTACACCCAAGAAGATCGTGGATGTCAAGCACAGAGCCAGTGTGGTGCCCCAATCCGCACATAAAAAGCACAGATAATGGTATTCAAAAGTTGTACTGCAAGTGGCTCCTAAGCTAACTAAGGCTTAGTAAAATTAGTCCTTACATAGGAAAGGATGCTTCTGTATAGAACCAGGTGGGTTTGGGACAAGAGCCATACAGGACACATGCAGGAGATTTCAGAAGGTGTGGCATGGGCATGTCACAGCCATATGGGCTCAGGATTACTTCTCGTTACAAAGTGAGAAATTACTGAGTGAGATCTGAGCTGAAGGTGTATTTTTTATTGTTGGTGAAGTATATAAGCTGTGTGTTTTTGTTTCTTGTTTAAATACAGTCAGCACACAATTCTCATTTCAGAGTATAGGTTTGGTTATTGTCCACAAATTTTTTGATGTAAACAAAAAAATCTGGAATTAAAGACTTTTTAAAAAAATATTTTATTTATTTATTTGACAGAGATCACAAGTAGGCAGAGAGGCAGACAGAGGAGGAAGCAGGCCCTGCGGAGCAGAGAGCCCGATGCGGGGCTGGATCCCAGGACCCTGGGATCATGACTGGAGCTGAAGGCAGAAGCTTTAACCGAGCCACCCTGGTGCCCTGGAATTAAAGACTTCTTTCCACATACCTGTTAATACTTAAGAAACATAATAATTAGCTTTGGAGGTTTCACAGTGATCACCAAAATCAAAACCATGCCTCTCAGTTTAGACAAAATTACATCTCTCAGTTTTAGGAATTGGCTTCAAGAAAGTATATTTCTCTCTAGATCTGCTTCAGTTCAAAGCGCATCACCTTGAATCTTACCTGGCTTGAAATTTTCATTACCGTATAAACCATCTCATCACTTGCCCAGTGCCTTCCAGCCATTACACTCTTTAAGCCAATGCACCATCATTTTTTCCATCCGCTACTGAAGTCTTTTTAGTTTCTGTTTAGAAATTCTTTTTTTTTTTAAGATTTTATTTATTTATTTGACAGACAGAGATCACAAGTAGGCAGAGGGGAACAGGCTCCCTGTGGAGCAGAGAGCCCCATGCTGGGCTAGATCCCAGGACCCTGGGAATCACGACCTGAGCCGAAAGCAGAGGCTTTAACCCACTGAGCCACCCAGGCGCCCCTAGAAATTCTTTTTTTAAGTCACCTTTTTCTTAAAGATTTTTATTTATTTATTTGATAGAGACACAGCAAGAGAAGGAACACAAGCATGGGGAGCGGGAGAGGGAGAAGCAGGCCTCCCAGTGAGCAGGGAGCCCAATGCTGGGCTTGATCCCAGGACTCTGAAATCATGACCTGAGCTGAAGGCAAGACGCTTAACTGACTGAGCCACCTAGGCACCCTAAGTCATTTTTGGGGGTATTTCTTCTTCATCTGACATCTTTTCCTGAACAGACAGAACACTGATCTGGTTTAGGGTATTTATCGGAAATTGGCATAAGGAGGGCATGTGACATGATGAGCACTGGGTGTTATATGCAACTGATGAATTATTGAACTCTATATCTGAAACTAATTGGTGTACTATATAGTGGCTACTTGAATTTAAAATAAGAACTTGTGGATAGACATTTAATATTGAGGTCAAGGCAGGGTGGCCTTCACCAGGTCGGAGGCAGTTTAATGCAAACTGGAAGGTCCATATCACTGGCAAGAGCAGTCTGGGCTACAAGTGCAAGTATCAAATTTCAGGATCATGGAGGAGGAGTTTTGCTTGGTGAAGCCTTACAAGGCTGTGCCATTACACAAAACTCTGACTTGATCTTTTTTGTTCTTGGTTGCTGACTCTTTGATTTGGAAACGACTCCATGAACTTGAAATCTGAAGAATATTGTTCTTTGATCTACTTATTCTAATTTTAGTTGATGTATTCCTTAAGAAATAAAAAAACATATACAAAGGAGTAAATATAAAATAAAAAGAGAAATGGGAAATGGACCACGTGGAACAAATCTGGAGAACACTTAAAAATTATTCAAAGATAACACGGACCTAAATTGGAGTCAAGAAAATGGAAAGGCAAGGGCACCTGGATGGCTCAGTGGGTTAAAGCCTCTGCCTTCCACTTGGGTCCTGATCCCAGAGCCCTGGGATCGAGCCCCGCATTAGGCGCTCTGCTCAGCGGGGAGCCTGCTTCCCCCTGACCCCCCCACCCCTGCCTGCCTATCGCCTACTTGTGATCTGTGTCTGTCAAATAAATAAAATCTTAAAAAAAGAAAATGGAAAGGTAAATGTAAAGATAGGAACATACATATGATTATGAGGGAGTAATAGATGGAATGTGGTAACTGAGGGATAGGAAGGTGGCAAGGATGATACAGGTCCTTAGCTTGGATTAAGAAATGGGGAGAGGCAAGTCTTGGGAGTAAAAAATGATGACTTTGTTTTTTGAACATACTGAATTTGGGATATCTGGAAGTTCTCCAAGGAACGTGTTTGAGAGAAAATGGGATGGAACAGTATAGAACTCAAGTGTTGAGCAATGACTTAATACACTAACAACAGCAGTAATTCTTCATTCACTGATGTGCTTACTGTATTCCAAACACTATAGCATGTACTTTCTGATCTATTTTTCTGACTCTGGTCACTTTTATGGCTGCTTCTCACGTGTTAAACTCCAGTTTCTCTGACTCACTTCCTAATTTCTCTTTATTAGTGAGCTATCAAAATTTCTGGTCTGCAGTAGGAACCTTTTGGGTTTCCAATGCTTTTCTCCCCCCATCAATTTTTAGTCATTTGAGTGGGATTCTAGGAGGGAGAGAGAGATGTGTGCCGTCAGTTTGCTATCCTGGACTTGAAATCAAACTCTGAATTGCGGTGTTCTGCTTAGAAAGTTTCATCACATTTTGAAATGGATTAAATGTTTAAGGACAAGGCATCACCATTTCATTCTACCAAATTATGCTCTGTTATAGCCTGGAAGAGATAAAACATGACTTCAATGAAGTGTTCATTCCTTAGTTGTAGTAAGAAAAAAAAAAAAAGATTGTAAACAAAGTTTAGGGTCAGGCGTTTTTCTTTTTTTTTTTTTCTCCCTCCTTCTGTGGACATCAAGATATAGGGCAATAAAAGATTTTTTCAGAAAGTTTTGAAAAGTTATAAAATTTCAAAAAATGATAGAAAATTAAAACAAAAAACAAAGTACAAGGAAGAAACCGAAAAATCTTCTGTAACTCTACCACTCAGTACAATCACTGTACACATGTGGGTGCATGAGTTCTAGTCCTTTTTATCCCCACATGATGATCTTCACATTTATTTATTTATTATACATAAATATACACACTTATTTATTTGCTTGTGTTTATACACATTTGCTTTATGTGCTTGTGTTTATACACATACACACATACATTTATAAAATTATATGTATTAATCCCCCTCCACTGTATATAATCACCACTGATTCCCAAGGTATTTCAGTTTCTCTGGCTACATGTAATTCCCTCCAGAAGCTACATGATTTATAGGAAACTCAGACATAAAGAAAGATGGTATATTGACTTATGTGTAACTTATATGTACCATATGTGTAGCTGCATGAGTTTGGTAACTAGTCTCCAAAGATGATTTCCTAATGAACCATACCTCTAGATATTGACGATCTTGGTAGTCCCCAGGCACACTGAATTGGGGTTGTCTCTGGGCAACCAATAGAAAGTAGCAGAAGAGACACTGCATGGCTTCCAAGTTTAGGCTAAGCTTTTCCTGGGAATTTTGGAACTTGGATTCTGGAGAAGCGAGTCAAAATAGAAAAGAAAATTCTATTCTATATAGACTTTGATATTATGAAGAAGCCCAGTAGCTAAGGGAAAATGAGAAAGGTGATGTTGATACTGCGTTTTTTAAAAATATGTATTTGAAACTACATATAGGATGTACTCTCATTTTGGCTTTTGAAGGAAGTGACCAAAAAAAAAAATTTTTTTTTACTGTCACTAGCTGTGAAGAGACACTGTCAGAATAGAGTTATTGATACCCTCCCAGAGTTCAAGCATCTTTGCTAAAGTGTTAGACAAATGAGTGAAGAAGTCTTCTTGGACATCCAGCCCAACTGACTCTGCAGATGACTCCAGCCCCAACCACCATTTGATTGTCACTGTGTAAAGAATCACAGAATCTAGGAAAAAAAAAAAACTTACTAGAAAGGTCCAGTAAGCCCTCACAATTGTGAAACATAAAAATAAACTTCAGCATTAAGCCACTAAACTTTGGGACCATTTGTTACGTAGAATTAAGTGGAACAATGGACATATGTTTGAGTTTGAAGCAGTTTCATGTGTCTACTTGTTCCAGACCAATTCTTCCCTGTTGATATGCATCATGGGTCTAGTAGAAACAAAATTAGAATCCATGGGAAAGATCACTAGGAGCAGTATGGAGACATAAGTGGGAATGGAGCCATTAACTCTTAAAGAACTCTGTGGAAACCGTGCTCAAGTTCTTTCAAGAAGAAGATGTTATTCGTACTGCTTTTTCTTTTTTCCTTTAATATTTAGAAGAAATTTAAAAGTCCACTTTATTTTGGCTTTTAGTGTAAAGAACACAAAAATTTGTCAATTATGAACAACTGTTGGAATTCGATTTAACCCCAAATTTAAAGAAAATTAGTTAAAACCTTAAAAAACAAAACAACCAACAAAACTATAAGCCAGCACACTGATCAGGTTCATCATATTAATTGACATTCACTTTGTAACATTTATTTAAATTGTAGAGCAAAGCTACACCTCAGATATTAGGTGCTAGTATTAAAAGGAAAATTCTTCTTATAAAGACTTTATTTTAGAGAGGATGAGAGTGGGGGGAGGAAAAGAGGGAGAGAGAATTCTGAGCTGAGGCTGTGCTGAGCGCAGAGCTCAGTCTCACAACCCCGAGATTATGACCCGAGTCAAAACCAAGAGTCAGACACTTAACCAACTGAGCCACCCAGGGACCCCTAAAGGAAAATTCTTAAATAAATTCTGAAACTATCTGTCTCTTCAATAGTGGTGGTGAGTGGGATCTTTTTCTCTGTGTCTGATGATGATAGTCATCATTTTCAGTTACATTGAAGTTTGGAGCTAAGTACTCGCTCTCTCTGATACTAGAACTGTGGGAGCCTTTTGTAAAAAAAAAAATGTGATCATTGTCCATGAATATATTACAGAAGGTAGGAAAAAACACCAAATAATACTTTTAACAATACTGAAATCTTTTCAAGTTCTAAAAACTGGCCAGAATTGCTCAGACTTTGAATAGCACAATGAGGACAAGAAGTATGATTTGAAGAGACAGAGGCTCTGAACAGCAAGGCACGGGAAAACCAGATATCTAATAAAGAAGGCACGTGTCCTCGGAGAAGCGAATGTGATTGTGAGATCCATGAAGATGATCATCAGGGAGGAGCATTTAGATTTGACAAAGGAAGCTCCCAGAGTCTTTAGAACATCTTAGAAAGTGAGGGTATTGAGATGGGAAGAAAAGTAAAAAGAATCTGTCATACAGAAAGCATGTGAGAAAAGATTTCATGGTATAATTCAGGAAACAATCATTTTTCCTTTCGTTTTGCCCACAAGGAGAACATGCTGTGTTTTGCTTAAACTTCTATAATTGCTGTGGTTCTTGTATATTCCCATCATTGACTGATCCCTCTCTTCCTGTTTCTAGACCTTTTTCCTAGAGTTGCCCTACTCTGCAGCTGAAAATAATTGTTCCTTCTTAGAATTATGACAGACGCACCCTCTTTAACAACATGCTTTTGCTGTCTTCTGAAAAACCTAGGTTCGATGAAGCATACTAATGGAATATGTAAATCAAAGTTAGTTATAAGAAGTTGAATAATAGATTTTGCAGTTTTCATAATTTGGTTAGTGCCAGATGCTGAGCACCGCTTCTCAGAGGCAGCAGAGAATGGGGGGGAGGATATAAGAACCATATGAAAAGTGTTAACGATAGCTGACAAACACCTGCTGGCAGAATTCCAGCTGATTCGCTTAATAAGTATTTCTTCTATGTCCCTATTTTTAGTTACCTTTCTGAATTTTTCATAATTTTTTAATACATGAATGTTACTCTTGGTTGTGAATCTATCATATTTTCGACTTAGACATATGATGTATGCTTACAGACTTTATTCTGCCTTCTCTGTTACTGAACCAGTTAGATTACTGAATCAGCCCATGTCTGCTCCCGAATTCTCAGTACAGGTTCTACAGGTGTGGGAAGCAAAAGCCCTTGGTTTTGATTTCACCACACCTTGATTTATCCTGGGAATGGATTTGATGTAGCATATAAACTGCTCTGCATAATTGAGGTCAAGGTTGGAGAAGATGTGGCACAGGGCTACCCCATTGCCCTCCTTCATTGTACTGCAAACATTTCTGACAATCACAAACATCCTTCCCAGTGATTTCAGAGGTACCTTTAGAATCCTATGAAATATAATATTTCATGGAGCTACTGTCAATCAAAATAAATTGATAAATATATTGAAATTTTTATTCATGGCTCTACGGGACAGGAGAATTGAGAAATTGTAATCCATCAAAGTCAGTTAGGAAATTTAAGTTTTCCCTTTCCTTCCCTAAAGAGTAGATTTTTTTTATCCAAATGGTGTATGTAATTACATAGCTTTCCTTGTGTACATATGTATGGGCTGATCAACCAAAAGTAGATGTTTGGCTGTAACCTCTGAAGTTCAACAAAGAGCTTAAGGAAAAAATAAGAAACTTAAGAAAACTTCAGAAAAAAAAAATCAATAAACTCAATTAACACTCTTAGGTGGTGAGTAATTATTTTTAAATATCCATTTGTCAAAATAATAAATTATTATTCTGAAAGCTTTAAAAGAAACTGGACTTCTACTTACGTGGTTAACATCTTCCAGTTTTTAGATGAGGTCATATCTGCAGATAGAATTTACCATATGTAGCTTTAGATGTCTATAAGGATATTATTAAATTCCTATTAAAACAATGAAAGAGACCATCAAAAATATTAATGAAATCCAAAAAAAGTGGTTTTCCTTTTAGTCTCTGCTTGCATATCATCCTATAAATAAGACCACTGTTGGGCATTTTTTTTTTTTTTAAGGATTTTGTCAGAAAGAGAGAGAGAGTAGATGAACAGGGGGCGCGGCAGGTTGAGGGAGAAGCAGGCTCCCCAGTGAGGAGGGAGCCAGATGGGGGATTCGATCCCAGGGCGCTGGGATTATGAGCCGAAGGCAGACGCTCAACCGAGTCACCCAGAAGTCCTGGTCATTCTTTTTTAAAAATTAAATACTACCTCAGCACATCAGATTCCTTCATTTGCTCCACTGCCTAACTCAGTGATACAATCTCTTACGCTTGCCTATTTTTCTTTTGGCACACCATATTTAACTTACCGAATTTATTGACAGATGAATTACTGGCACCTAAAACTATACCTGGCATATAGTAGTGATCAATAAATTTGTCAAATTTCATTGATGTGTCATTTTTAAAAAGCCAATTAGATCATTCTGAAGAAGAGATGGAAGCAGGGGGGACTCAAGTATGGGTAAGTTGCATATTTGTAACTGCCCTGGTGCGTGCATGTCTATACAAGGTGCATTGATTTTTTATGATTTATTTATTTATTTATTTATTTATTGGACAGAATGAGAGAGAGAGATCACAAGTAGGCAGAGCAGCAGGCAGAGAGGCGGGGGGGGGGGGGGGGCAGGGAAGCAGGCTCCCTGCTGCCCAGAGAGCCCGATGTAGGGCTCGATCCCAGGACCCTGAGATCATGACCTGAGGCGAAGGCAGAGGCTTAACACACTGAGCCACCCAGGCACCCGACAAGGTGCATTTATTCATTCACTCATTTTGTAAACATTTATTGGGTTTCTCCTTGGTATCTGTCTCCAATGAAACATGGTTTTTGATCCAAAGGATTTGCAGATTAGAAGAAGCTCTAACAGGTGATAATATACTATGACGTGGACATACTCAAGGTGATATATTCTATCTAAATATCTTCAGATCTCTCAGTAGATCTTCTGTGGTAGCCTGGTTTAATTTTCAATTGTTGTATGCCGTATGACACTTCACATGAACTAATTGTGTGTGTGTGTGTGTGTATTTTTACATAATTATGTATGTAGAACTTTACATGAATGAAATACATATGTGTATACATATTGTATATACATATACACGTAGGATTTGTTTTTAAAGGAGATGGAGTACTACAAAAGTTAATGAAAAGCAACTTAGAGAATGATTTATCTAACTTTAATAAACAGTCGAAAATTACATTGTAGTAGAACATAATTTTAAAATCATTTCTTCAGTTAGAGACTCTTAATCATAGGAAACAAACTGAGGGTTGCTGGAGGGGAGGGGGTGTGGGGGATTGGCAACTGGGTGATGGGCATTAAGGAGGGCACGTGATACAACGAACACTGGGTATTGTATAAGACTGATAAATCATTGACCTGTACCTCTGAGACCAATAATACATTATATGCTAAGTGAATTTAAATAATAATAATAAATTAAAAAATTTTAAAAAATATTTCTTCAGTTATAAGGTGAATTTATTTCCATTCCTCCTTGTTTATGTGAGTGTTTCTGGTACTTGAAAGTTCAAAAAAAAAAAGTTACAGGTAATGCTTTAAGAAATCATATTTGTCATAGAATTTGAGATAAAAAATTAACTTATGTATGTATGTGATTAGATGTAACATTCTTTTTAGTGTAGCTTCTGAGCTAAAAAGTCTATCAGGTTTCAAAGTATGGAATTCAGAGCTGGAAGAAAACTGTGAAAGTATGTGAGGTTTTATGTTACAGATGAGAAAATGGAGGTTCAGAGAGTTTAATTGACTTGACCAAAGTCTTCAAATGTCAATGCTAAGGGAGAAAAAAACTCCAAAATCCAGCATTCTCATTTGCAGTCTAGAGGTTTCTAGCACATTCGACTATGGTTAATTTAATTTGGTACTCTCATTTTGTCTGAACCTCTGGAAGGGATTTCTAATGTTATGTGCCATGTTTTCGTGGGTTATTTAAAAACAAAGAACAACATTAGTTGAACATGCCATTCAAGATACAGTTAACTTGGACAACTTTTCCTGCAAAATATTTTCCTAATGGTATTCATTTTTTTTAACATTACATTCTAAATCCCTTAGTACATTTTAAGTGAGCAAACTGCATATTCTTGCATTAATTTCTAGGAAGAGCTGAAATGCATAACAGTATTGATTTCATTGCAAATTCATTCGGGATAGTTTTCCAAGACATATGTGAGTTATCTTGCAGATAACTCAAGTTACATCTTGCAGACTTTAGAGATGTTTCTTTTATAGAGACCATGAAAAGGAAACAATGGAATACCTATTGGATTCACAAAAAATTCCTATAGCGAGGCTGAAGACAGGGGGGTGGAGACAGTTGAGCACCTTCATTACTGTCTAATTAACATGACAGGGATTAAAGCAGGTCTGAAGATGCTTAATTCATTTTATCTGGTGATTATGATTGTGATGAATAAGATTCCTATTATCTCTTGGAAAGGTATTTGATCATGCCCCAAGACATGATAAGAGAAGAGAAATGTTCCTATTAGCTGGTGTTTAGAATTGCTAAAATATAGCACAGACACAACCTGACCTTCAAGGGAGTCTGAAATGTGCCTGCTGTTGCTTTCACTGCCCATGTATCCCGTGCCATTGAGTTAAGGAAATGTGGTGCAATTACTCATTACTTGTCACTGGCTTATTTTTAGCACTTGAAGCTTGGCTGGATCCCTGCCTTCAGACACTCCTTCTGTGTCGTTTCCTTATTGTCCAAGAGTCTGACAGTTGCTTGCCTGTGCATTGTTAGTCGTGTGCTTTTTCTTCTGGAAGATAATAAAGGTCAAATATCCCCCTGGACTAGTGAAGTATTTTCAAATCACTAAAGTTGGATTCAAATAGCTTAGAAGGTAGGATTTGTAAGAAAACATTCCAGTGTTGTTCTCTCCCAAAAGATTGTGAGTACCAGAAGTTTTTTTCTTGTTTTTTGTTTTTTCCCATTTAACACCTTTGACTTGCCCAAACAAGACAGTCTGTCTTTTTGAAGTTCTCTAATAAAATTAGAAAAAAATAAAGTAATTGATATCTTTGAGGCACAAGTCTTGGGCCATATTCATAGTCCCTGGGTCAGTTAGAAAACTCTGTGATTTAGCTCTTTCTATTTTCTTTCAGTTATAGAGACCTTATTGACCTTAGAGGTTAGCATTCATTAGGTGAAAGTTTATGGCAAGAATTTACTGATGATTAAGTAGAATATGGATAACTTTTATACTGCTTGTTTCTTTAAAACATCAAGTTTTAAAATATGAAGTATAGCATTTTTAGTTTCTTTTTGGTCTTTTGGTGAACTGTTGGCTTTTAAAAACAAATGAACAAAAACCCTCTTTATTTCTTTGTAAGTCCTCTAGCCATTTTCTTAAAATGGTATTTATTGTAAACAGCAGCGTAACTTTGTTTTTGTTTTTAAATGTCAAATAACAGGTTTTAGAATATCTGATACTTAGGTTTTACTGGAAGTTTTCTCAATGAGATTTTCCACTGAAGTCAGTGGAGTATTCATGCAAGTGTCTGCCTTCATATATTAGGTTGGTCTCATAAAGTTTGTTCTGGGCAACTGAACATATATGTGAACTTCCCTTGAGAAGTGTAGAAGCTGAAACATCTGGAGCACAAAACTGATTAGCTCAGAATGGAAAGATGCAACTAGAGGACATAAGTTCTGTAAAACTATGAATTGGAAAAAAAAAACTTAGTTAAATCCTATGATCTTTGAATATCCTAAGAATAGTATATGCTTTTGATACCTTGGAAGTCTGTCACAGGAATATGGATACAGTAGCTAAATTAAACATTGTAAACTTAAAATTTCTACTTTATTTAGAATAATATACCCTGAAAGTATATAATTAAGATAAATCAAATTGGTAAGTTGCTGCTGTCAACAGGGATAACTCACATAACCTCATTCTTAAACTCATAATTTAATAATGTACAAATCACTGTAACAAATTATTTCACCTGTTAAGAGAAATTAAAAAGATAGTTGGTTATTAACCTTCAAAATTTTATGAGAGTAAAGTAAATGTGCATAAAATTTTACCATTTCTACTTCTTGAGTATCCAGATCAGCGGCTGTTCTAAGAACGTATATGTGTACGTTGAACATGGTTTGGTAGAGTTGGGGTGGCCACAGGAGGATATGAGAAGCAGGGCCGGAAGGAACAAGTTGATGAATACCCAGGCTGCAGAGTTACCGCATCCCTCATGGGGTCACCAGGCAAAGGACTGCTGCTGTCAGGAGATAGAAGACAGGAATGAAGGGAAAGTCTCACTGAAGCCATGGCCTTGATTGGGGTTCCTGTGGAAAAGGCAACACTAGTGACAAGTTCTTTGCTTGACCAAACTTTAGTCTGACTCTCGAACCCTCTCCTAGGGTCCTTTATGTACTTCCTTGTCAAATCCAATTTTGTCAAGAATGCTGATAAGCAGTTTAGAAAGATTCCCTCATCTTCCCTCTCTGAGCATTCTCAATATTTCATCAGGTTCCTCCTTTTCCACCATCCCAGAAGTGATGTCTGATCACCCTGGTCTGTCTTCAAGAATCCTGGTAGGTCAGGTTAGCAGGAACATCCCTGACCCTGGATGTTTCCTCTTAGTGATTTTTCATTCACTAACTCCACCCTGTTCCTTGGCTATAAATTCCCACTTGCCCATGCTGCATTCAGAGTTGAGTCCAGTCTCTCTCTCTCCCACTGTAAAATCCCATTTTGGTGGTCCCAGTTCCTATTGTGATGATCCTGAATAAAGTCTGCTTTATGGTACTTTAATGAATTTCACTGAATAATTTTTTTCTTTACTATTGGACAAGATAAACAGTTTGAAATTTGCTAGCTGTAATAATTTTCGTGGGCTTTGGAGTATAACAATAGTCTCCAATTTTCTGGTCGCTAGCTTTAGGATGATTGAGACAGATAGAGGTGGTAACTTTCAGCACTGGTTAGTTTACATATAAAAGACGTGCTTCCTGCTGAGCCTTTTGTTTTCTCCAGAATTGGCTAGTCCTGGAAGGGGTAGGCTCTCACAGAGAGGCTCTCCCCCTGACAGAGCATAAAAATAAAGAAAATAGAAAACCTAGTTAATAAAATTGGCCCTGTGATGAAAGGATGTCAAATAAGACAATTACAGAATAAGAAAATACAGAACAGTGGCATTTAGTACATTGACAGTGTGCAACAGTCAATGCTATCCATCCCCATGCCTTTCATCTTCCCAAACTGGAGCTCCAGACCCATTAAACAGTAACTCTCCATTCTCTACTCCCTCGAGGCCCTGGCAACTACCTTCCTACTCTGTTTTTTTTTTTTTTTTTTTTAATATTTTATTTATTTGACAGAGAGAAATCACAACTAGGCAGAGAGGCAGGCAGAGAGAGAGGAGGAAGCAGGATCCCTGCGGAGCAGAGAGCCAGACATGGGGCTCGATCCCAGGACTCTGGGATCATGACCTGAGCCCAAGGCAGAGGCTTTAACCCACTGAGCCACCCAGGCGCCCCTTCCTACTCTGTTTTAATGTGACTACTCTAGCTACCACATATAAGGGAAATCATATATTCTTTTGGCACTGGCTTACTTCACTTTAGATAAAGTCTTCAAAGTTGATCCATGTTGCAGCATGTGTCAAAACTTTCTTTTTAATGACTTTACGTATATATCACACTTCGTTTATCCCCACTTTCATAAATGGACACTTGGAATGCTTCCACCTTTTGGCTGTTGTGAATGATGTTGCTCTGAAGATGGGTGTGCAAATATATCTCCTTGAGACTCTGCCTTCAACTGTTCTGGGTGCATGCACAGAAGTGGAATTGCTAGATTTTTATGGTGATTCTATGTTTTTTGTTTTTAAAGATTTTATTGGAGTGAGAAAGCATGCACACAAGTCGGGGTTGGGGGTAGAAGGGCAGAGGCAGAGGGAGAAGGCAGCTTCCTACTGAGCAGGGAGCCAGCCCAATGCGGGACTCGATCCTAGGACGCTCCTAGGACTCGATCCTAGGACTTGAGCTGGCAGATGCCTAACCGACCGAGCCACTAGGGCACCCTATGTTTAATTTTTTGAGGAACCAATAGTGAAGTCTTGTATTTCATTGAGATTTTAATTTTCATTACCCTACTGATTGGTGAAGTTGAGCATCTTTTTATGTGCATACTGGCCATTTGTATATTTTCTTTTGAGAAATGTCTAAGCCTTTGCCCATCTTTTAACGGGGTTGGGTTTTGTTTTGTTGTATAATTGTTAGGTATTTTTACATATTCTAGATATTAGTCCCTTATTGGATAAGTGATTTACAAATATATATACTATTTTCATTTTGGGGGTTGCCTTTTCACTTTTTGATTGTGTCCTTTTTTGTTTTTTAAAGATTTTATTTATTTATTTGACAGACAGAGATCACAAGTAGGTAGAGAGCCAGGAAGAGAGAGGAGAGGGAGCAGCCTCCCCGCTGAGCAGAGGGCCCAGTGCCGGGCTCAATCCCAGGACCCTGTGATCATGACTCGAGCCAAAGGCAGAAGCTTTAACCCACTGAGCCATCCAGGTTCCCCTACCTTTGTGTCCTTTGATTTTAATGAGCACAAATTTATTTTTGTTACTATTATCATATGCAGGAAATCATTGCCACATCCAATGTCATGAATCTTAACCCCATGTTTTCTTCTAAGAGTTTTATAGTTTTATGGAAGCACCATGATTCCAGATTTCAAGCTCTATTACAAAGCTGTAGTCATCAGCATAACATGGTAGGGGCACAAAAGCAGACACATAGATCAGTGGAACAGAATAGAGAACCCAGAAATGGACACACAGCTATATAGTCAAGTAATCTTCAACAAAGCAGGAAAGAAGAGGCTGTGGAAAAAAGACAGTGTCTTCAACAAATGGTGTTGGGAAAACTGGACAGCCACATGCGGAAGACAAACTGGACCATTTCCTTATGCCACACATAAAAATAAATTCAAAATGCATGAAAGACCTAAAACTTTGAGTCTTGAAATTATGTGTCCCAAATTGGTAAAATTTAACAGATAATTGATGGAACCATGACATTTGAATAAGATTTCTATTTCTCACCCTCATCCTCTTCCCCCCCTCTCTCTCTATCTTATTTTCTTCCCTGTGCTTTCTCCATGAGACAAAATTTCAAGTTAACAGTAAGAGCCTTGGAATATATAAACTCTTACTTTCCACCTTTAGAATCTTGTGCCCATTTCTTTATATAATAACTCTCCCTGAGCCTAATTGTAATAATTATCTTTTGTAATTTTACTATATGAAAACTTTTTATTATAAAAATGTAAATCTGTTTCCCATCTGCTGATGCTAGATGGTTTTCTTCCTTGGGTTCTGATAATCTTCACTGCAACAATTTCTTTCTAGCTACGTACTTAACAAAAAGTCTCCCCAGATCTTAGTAAATAACTTTTAGAGAGACTCTTGGGTAACTTCCATTGTAAGGTTGAGTAGAAGATTAGAAGAACTCACTTAAGGCAGGCAGAGATGCCATTCTTTGGAAGGAAGGAAAACTTCAGAAAAATTCTGTGTGTATGAAAGGATTCTTTCACCAAACTACTGGCTCTAAAAAGGTGAATTTCTAAGTAGTAACTCGTGGTAATTCTGAGTCAGAGGTAATGAAGAATCCAGTCACAGCAGTTTGGCCTTTACCCTGAGGGAACAGAGAAACCACTTGAGGGCTCTGAGCTAGGGTGGAACATATATGACTTGAGTTTAAAAAAACAGATCCCTCTTGCTGCTGTGTTGACAAGAGCAGGAAGAAAAGCACATGTTAGAAATCTAGACTAGTAATCTAAGTAAGAAATTGTCATGACTTAGACCAGGGATGTTGAGAGAAGGTAGTGAAAATTGACCAGACGCTACGCATATGTCGAAGGCAAAGCCAGAAAGATGATTTTTGGTGGGAGGTAGGAAGAGAAGCTGGTTTGGAAAGTAAAATATGTTGAAGTTGACTGTGATGTTTCTGTCTTGAAGGCTTGGAAGGAAAGGCTTGGCATCATTTGAAATGGACAAGACTGGATAGATCAGTTTGGAGGAGGAAAGATAAGAGTCCAGTTTGGGACGTGTTAAGTTTTAGATACCTGTTAGTCACTTTAGTGGAAACGTCAAGTGAACATTAGGAAATATGAATCGGGGTTTCAGAAAAGAGGCTAGTATTGTGTATAGAAGTTTGGGACTCATTGACACAAACACACGCACACAAAAGAAAGTAAAAGGAGCATATGGAATTGGATAAAAGGAAAAAGATTGAGTACTGAGGTAACCTAACATTAAAAGTTCTAGGAAAAATAAAATCCATTAAGTTTACTGAGAAGACACAACAATGTAAGTAAGAGGAAAACAATGAGGATATGTCACTTTGAAAGCTAAGTGAAGAAAGCGTATTTGGGAGACAGCGTTTATTGACATTTTCAAATATTGAGAGGTCAAAAGGGATGTGAACTAAGAATTGCTTGCTGGACTTAGCAATGAGGGGTAATTGGTGACCTTGGCAAGAGAAATTTTATGGTGCTGGGGGTTAAATCCAAATTGTGTGGAGAATAGGAATTGAAAAGAAGTGCAGACAACACGTCTTAAAGTATTTTGCTGCAAAGAGGAACCAAAAAAACCAAAAATTAGATAGGAAGGTAGTTTAGAAAAGCAGAACCAAAAGAATGTATTGAAGGTTAAATATCAGTGTATTTGGATGTTGATGATGTTGTAGAGCAAAACTGCCACCCCAAAATGTGTCTCTTTGGCATAAAATTATTTTAAGGTGTTATTTTTAAGAAAGAGAAGACTCAATAATTTTTTTTAAACCTTCTCCTTCACTGCCCCCCAAAATTTAGATAGGGTGACTGCACCAAGAAAATAGCTCTCACCAAAGTTTCCTTTGTTTTCAGACTTTTCGCTAAAGAATAGCAAATACTTTTTACTAAAGATTTGCTTTTCCTATCTCCTTATGCATTGTCTTCCTCCTCTTTGAAGTCCCAACCCCCTACTCCCTTCTTAGCTGAGGGTAGCATGTAAGCCTCATTTGCCTGACTGCCTAAGTCTCATCTTACGAGCGCTCATACATAAATAATATAATTTGTTTTTCTCCTGTTAATCTGTCCTACATCAATTTGATTGTTAGATCAGCCAGAAGAACCTAGAAAAACAGTAATATTTTTACTTCCCTGAAAAGTAGGATTGTAGAGTGAGGAGGAAGTTGATGCAAAAAGTAGAAAACAATTACTGAAGTTGCATCCTTAAGTGAGAAGCTGTTCGTGAAGTCAAGGGATAGGTTTTAGATATGACCAGAGAATTCACCTATACTAGAAGGAAGAGTGCTCAGAGTATGGAAGTACAGATGCTGGTATGTGCGTTGATGTAGAGGTGGGCTTCCCTTTGCTGCATTTTTTTCAAAGAATTAGGAAACAGGGTAATAAACTTGCACTAAGAGCAGGGGAGGAAATATTTGAGTAGTAAAAGGTTCACTATAATAGCCCAGGAGAGTAAATGGACTAGAGAAATAAAGAATAGCAGTAAGATATTTCACTGGTCTCCAAAACATCCCCTAGATTCCATGATTTGCTAGGAAGACTGACAGGACTCAGCAAATAGCTGTGCTTAACACTGATTTATTATGGCAAATTTCTTTAATCAGGATTCTATAGTTTTCTGAGTATAGATTTTTTGACTCTTTGGTTAGATTTATTCCTAGATATCTTATGGTTTGGGGTATAATTGTAGATGGGATCAACTCTTTAATTTCTCTTTCTTCTGTCTTATTGTTGGTGTATAAAAATGCAACTGATTTCTGTGCATGGATTTTATAACCAAATACTTTATTGAATTCCTGTATGGGTTCTAGCAGTTTTGGGATCTGTAAAGAGTGGGAGTTTGACTTCTTCTTGGCTGATTTAGGTGCGTTTTATTTCTTTTTGTTGTTTGATTGCTGAAGCCAAGACTTCTGGTACTATGTTGAATAGCAGTGGTGACAGTGAATATCCCTGCCATGTTCCTGACTTTAGGGGACAAGGTCTCAGTTTTCCCCATTGAGAATAATAATCACTGTGGGTTTTTTCATAGATGGATTTTATGATATTAAGGTATGTACCCTCTATCCCTACACTGTGAAGAGTTTTGATTAAAATAGGATGCTGTACTTTGTCAAATGCTGTTTCTGCATCTATTGAGAGTATCATATGGTTCTTGTTCTTTGTTTTATTAATGTATTATATCACATTGATTGATTTGCAGATGTTGAACCAACCTTGTAGCCCAGGAATAAATCCCACTTGGTCATGGTGAATAATTCTTTTAATGAACTGTTGGATCCTATTGGCTAGTATTTTGCTGAGAATTTTTGCATTCATGTTCATCAGGGATATTGGTCTGTAATTCTCCTTTTGATGGGGTTTTTGTCTGGTTGGGGGATCAAGGTAATGCTAGCCTCATAAAATGAGTTTGGGAGTTTTCCTTCCATCTCTATTTTTTGGAATAGTTTCAGGAGAATAAGTATTAATTCTTCTTTAAATGTTTGGTAGAATTCCCCTGGGAAGACATCTGGCCCTGGGCTCTTGTTTGTTGGGAGATTTTTGATTACTGCTTCAATTTCCTTACTGGCCTGTTTCTTCCTGGTTCAGTTTTCATAGTTTATACATCTCTAGGAATGCATTGATTTCTTCCAGACTGTCTAATTTGCTGGCATATAGTTGTAATATGTTCTTATAATTGTTTTCATTTCTTTGGTGATGGTTGTTATCTCTCCTCTCTCATTCATGATTTTATTAATTTGGGTCCTTTCTCTTTTCTTTTTGATAAGTCTGGCCACGGGTTTATCAATCTTATTAATTCTTTCAAAGAACCAGCTCCTAGTTTTGTTGATGTCTTCTACTATTCTTTTGGTTTCTATTTCGTTGATTTCTGCTCTGATCTTTGTTATTTCTCTTCTCCTGCTGGGTTTAGGCTTTCTTTGCTGTTCCTTTTCCAGCTCCTTTAGGTGTAGGGTTAGGTTGTATATTTGAGACCTTTCTTATTTCTTGAGAAAGTCTTGTATTGCTTTATACTTTCCTCTTAGGACCACCTTTGCTGTGTCCCAAAGATTTTGAACAGTTGTATTTTCATTTTCATTTATTTCCATGAATTTTTAAAATTCTTTAATTTTCTGGTTGACCCATTCATTTTTAGTAGGATGCTCTTTAGCTTCCATGTATTTGAGTTCTTTCCAACTTTCCTCTTATGGTTGAGTTCTAGTTTCAAAGCACTGGGGTCTGAAAATATGCAGGGAATGATCCCAGTCTTTTGGTACTGGTTGAGACCTGATTTGTGACTCAGAATGTGATCTATTCTGGAGAATGTTCCATGTGCATTAGAGAAGCACGTGTATTCCGTTGCTTTGGAATGGAATGTCCTGAATATATCTGTGATGTCCATCTGGTCCAGTGTGTCATTTAAAGCCTTTATTTCCTTGTTGTTCTTGTGTTTAGATGATCTGGCCATTTCAGCGAGGGGGGGTATTTAAGTCCCCTACTTTTATATTATTGTCAATGTGTTTCTTTGATTTTATTATTAATTAGCTTATATAATTGGCTGCTCCCATGTTAGGGGCATAGATATTTAAAATTGTTAGATATTCTTGTTGGAAAGCTCCTTTAAGTATGATGTAGGATCCTTCCTCATCTCTTATTATAGTCTTTTTTTTTTAAGATTTTATTTATTTATTTGAAAGATAGAGATCACAAGTAGCGAGAGAGGCAGGCAGAGAGAGAGAGAAGGAAGAAGCAGGCTCCCCGCCAAGCAGAGAGCCCAATGCGGGGCTCAATCCCAGGACCCTGGGATCATGACCTGAGAGAAAGGCAGAGGCTTTAACCCACTGAGCCACCCAGGCGCCCCTCTTATTACAGTCTTTTGTTTAAAATCTAATTTGTCCGATAAAAGAATTGCCACGCCAGCTTTCTTTTGATGTCCATTAGCATGGTAAATTGTTTTTCATGCCCTCACTTTATATCTGGAGGTATCTTTGGATCTAAACTAGTTTCTTGCAGACAGCATATTGGTGGGTATTGTTTTTTTATCCATTCTGATACCCTGTGTATTTTGATTTGGACACTTAGGCCATTTACATTCAGGGTAACAATTGAATGATTTGAATTTAGTACCATGTATTACCTGTGAGGTGACTCTTATTGTTCTCTGTTACTGACTCTTACTGTCTCTTGTCTATGTGACTTTAAAGCTGTCTTTGCTGAGAAGACCCCTTTCAATATTTTGGTTTGGTGTTCATAAATTCTTTTAGTTTCTGTTTGTCCTGGAAGGTTTTAATCTCTTCTATTTTCAGTGACAGCTTAGCTGGGTATAGTATTCTTGGGGGCATATTTTTCTCATTTAATACCCTGAATGTATTATGCCAGTGCTTTCTGGCCTGCCAAGGCTCTGCTACCAATCCAATATTTCTACCATTATAGGTTACAGACCTCTGGTTCTGAGCTGTTTACAGGATTTTCTCTTTATCTCTGAGATTTGTAAGTTTTACTATTAGGTGATGGCTGTTGACCTATTTTCATTGATTTTGAGGGGGGTTCTCTGTGCCACCTGGATTTTGATGCCTGTTTCTTTCCCCAAAGTAGGAAAATCCTCTGCTATAATTTCGTCCAATATACCCTCCACTCCTGTCTGTCTTTTTTCTTCTGGGATATTAATTATTCTAATATTGTTTCAGGTTATGCTATCACTTATCTGTTGAATTCTCCCCTCGTGATCCACTGGTTGTTTATCATTTTCTCAGCTTCTTTATTATCCATCATTTGGTCTTCTGTATCACAATTCTTCTGCCTCACTTATCCTAACAGAAAGAGCCTCCATTTCTTAGTTGCCCATCATTAGTAGCCTTTTTTATTTCAACTTGGTTAGATTTTAGTTCTTTTGTTTCTCCAGAAGGAATTCTCTAGTATATTCTATGCTTTTTTCAAGCCCAGCTAGTATCTTTATTATTGTCATTCTGAACTCTAGTTTCCTCCTCTTACTAATGTCTGTATTGATTAGGTCCCTGGAAGTCGATACTGCCTCTTGTTCTTTTTTTTTGAGGTGAGTTTTCCATTTTGTAATTTTGTCCAGAGACAAAATGAGAGAACAATGAGATGAGAGAACAAAATGCTAAAAGGGTAGCAACAACCCAAGAAAAATATGCATTAAACAAATCAGAAGAGACCCATAACCCAGGGGAAAAGAATATAATCAGGCTGGCTAATAGGAAGAACAGAGCCACACTAGATTTTGCATATATTTTGGTCTGTTAGAGGAAAATGCCTCCTAAAATTTTAAAGAAAGAAAAACTACACACACACACACACACACACACACACACACACACACACACAAAATAAGGGTAAATACGATGAAGGAATAGAATATGACTGTAAAGATGAAAATTAAAGATTTTTAAAAAGGAATTGATAAGTTCATTGAAAAAAGAAAGAAAAAATTTAAAGAGAGAGAATGTGATCAGGCTGGAGACTAGAACAAACCCATATGCTAGATTAAGGGTATATTTTAGTTTGTTACAAGAAACTGTATCCAAAAATTTTAAAGAAAGAAAGAAAAAAATATATATATACAAAAATAAGGTTAAATACAATGGAGGATAGTATATGACTGTAAAAATGAAAATTTAAAAAGATTTTAAAATGGTATTGATAAGATGTTGGTTAAAATAGGAAAGAGGGGGACACTCCTTGGCTCAGTGGGTTAAAGCCTCTGCTTTCAGCTCAGGTCATGATCCCAGGATCCTGGGATTGAACCCTGCATCAGGCTCTCTGCTCAGCAGGGAGCCTGCTTCCTCCTCTCTCTTTATCTGCTTGCCTCTCTGCCCACTTGTGATCTCTGCCTGTCAAATAAATAAATAAAATCTTTAAAAAAAAAGGAAAGAGGAAAAATTAAAAATAATAGAAAAAGAAAAAATAAAGAAAATAAAAAAATTTAACTTTGAAAGACTAAAGAATCATGGGGAAAGGGCCATGAATTCTGTATATTCCCCTAGCATGGTGAACTTGGTCTTTGCTGGATGTTCTTGCAAATCTTCTGTGGGAGGGCCTGTTGCAGTGATTCTAAAAGTCTTTGTCGGAGGTGGAATTGCACCACTCTTTCTAGGGGCAGGGCTTAGTAATCTTTTAGGGTTTGTTCTCAGTAGCTTTTGTCCCATGAAAGCTTTCCATACAGCTTTGGAGGATGAGAATGAAAATGGCAATCTCCCAATCTCTGAACCAGGAGGAGTCAAGAACCCCCCCCCCCACTTCAGTGAGCCATCACAGAAAAGGAGTCAATCTCTCCTGTCTCCCTGGTCTCTGGCCACACTTTGTGCTCACCCAGCCTGTGGCTGATCGTTTCTGTTTCTGACACATGACCCTGTTTGTAGTTTCCAAACCCAGCAGATTCCTGTGGTGTGCGCCCATGCCACTCCTCCGGGGGAAGAAGGGCAGTCTCCCTGGGTATGTTGCTTGGTGGGCCCCTGCTCAAAGAGGGCCCAACTGTGCCATAGACCACAGTTCATGGCAACTTCAAGCTGAGAGACCACTCCTTGGCTCTGTCTCTGCAGCTGGCTTCCCTGTTCTGATACCTGGGGGCTCTACCACCTTCAGGCATCCTCAGTCTTTCTGTGACCCTGAGGATGCCAAGACCACACTGTTCCTGTGAGGGTTCCACTCTCGCTTAGCCACTGGAGCAATGTCCCTCAGTGGAGCAGACTTCTAAACGTTCTGACTTTGTGCTCCATTGCTCTGTCACTTGCCAGGAGCCGCCCCCCCCCCCCCCCCAGACCCTGCAGTCTATCTTCCCGTATATCACCTTGGATTCACTTCCCTACAAGACCTACTTTCCAGAAAGTGGTCACTTTTCTGTTCATAGAGTTACTGCTATTCTTCTCTTCAATCTCCTGTTGAGTTTGTAGGTGTTCAAAATGGTCTGATAATTACCTAACTGAATTCCCGAGACCAGACAAAATTTAGATCTTGTACTCCCCTGCCACCTTGTTCCTCCTCTACCACTTTTTTTTTAATTATAATACCTGATTTAGAAAACAGTGATAAAACAGGTCTGTGTCATAAGTAGTTTTAGAACTGATTTTGAAAGCCTGAAATACAGAAGGTGAACAGCAAATGAGAAAGAGAACCATGTCTGTTTTCCTGTTTTCAGCTGCTTGATTTTATTGGAGAAACAGAATCATGAAAGAAATGTAAAAGCTTGAAAGGAAAAGAGAAAAAAGTTACTTCCTCAGAGTAACTTGGTGGAGAGATTTTTTTGTTCAACTGTCAGTTGTTCATATATAGTTGAAAGAGAAGATATAATGACTGCAGTAACCAGACCGGGTAAAATAATTACATGAGAGGTATAAACAATTAAAGCAATATAAGTGGGCTTTTGGATTTTTCTTTGTGTGGTCAGTCTTACACTTTCTCTTCAGAGAAAAAGAAAGTTGGCATTATTTGGTAGACTAAGGTATTTTTCTCAAGTTTTCACTAAATCTCCACTATAAAACATAATATGTTTCTATAATGAAAAGATTTGTTTATATTTTGTATCTACATATATTAGTCTGCCATGAAGTTTGGTGTACCTGCGGCATATCCCATTCTATTTTTCATGCCATGGAAATGGGATCTCAATGCAACTTCCAGATTAGGCAAACCTTTTATTTCATACAAGTCAACCTGTATATTACTCCTCTATCCTATAACAGCTTCATGTTATACCCAGTCATAGAAATACTACAAGAATGCTTTCTAGGAACCAAAAAACAATGTTGACCCTGTTCATTTGGTCTGTCTCCAAATGTTGTATTTTCTTCCCACTGGAAAACTCATTCCTAAGTAACTTTGAGCATTTTCCAGTGGAGAGTTGTGTGTCTTTGCAGTTGGTCATCCCTACTGGAGGGTATGGTCTGGCTTCTTAATTAAAATGGAACACATAGTTGGTCCTTTGGCATTGGCGCTATGGTTTGCTTTCCCCATAAATTACTTCACAGTGGCTTTTGAGAATTCCCTTTGGCCTGAGACTCCAGAAGACAATGCACTTGGATCTGAGGTTCAAAGGTACTAAGAAAATACAGGATGTTTGAGAAAGAATGCTAGACTGAGAAGCTGAACAATGGGATTGGACATGCATTAGATACATTCGGATTTAAATCCTGGCTCTGCCTCTTACTGGCTATGTGATTGTGGGCATATTACTTAATGATTCTGAGCCTCAGTTTACATCCTATAACATAGTTGGGAGAATTAGGGATACTTCTTAAGAGGTTCTAGCTATACAGTTAAGTATATATAACATTCGACAATGTACCAAATTTCTTCTCAAGCTGTAAAATTTTTCTGCTCCATTTTCCTTTTGTTCCTTAAGGAAAAAAAAAAATGGTAATCTCTCTTCTCTGTTTAAACCTTGAGCATAGACAATTATATCCTCTAGCGTATACCTTGCTTGTGCAATTGCCTGACTTTGGATTCAAGCCCTTGTTTTGGATGCATCTGAGCTTCTTTCCTATTTGTGGTTATCACTTGGTGGTTAGTCAATGTGGCTGCCCTAATACGATGTAACAAACTGTTTAGTTTAAAGCCAAAGCTGTCATTTGATGGCAGTGCCACATTTATGAACACTCTCATTTCTTCTCTGGTAAAGTCATGTGATAGTTAATTTCATGTTTATTCATCTTAAAAAAAATCGTTTCCAATTTGTAATGAACTGACCTTAAGTTTCTATCTAAAGTAAAAACTGAATGCTATTAGTATTGAGATTTATTTTGTTTCAAGTTGCATAGGTAAAAGGATCAGAAATAGTGATTTTTTTTTTTTTAAACCACAAAAGTACGGTAATTTCATTGTCCTTTTGTGAGAAATGTAGAGAAAGGTTGCCAGGAGACTAAATGGATCTCAAGGTACTCAATTAAAAAAAAAAAAATCTCTCACTAGCTACAAAAACAAAACCCGCAAATAGAAAAGATTCACAGCAGCATTCCTCAATGGCTGGAGCTTTTCACTTGGTTGGACACACCAATAAAACCTGTCGAGAAAATAAAGCTAGATATTTTATGCCTACACATATTTTGAGGATAAAAGACAGTGAAGCTCCATCTTTCAAACTTAGTTTAAACCAAAAAAGGAAAACCTTCAGATTATTGAAAACTCCGACTTAAATATCTAGGTGGTTTGACATCAGGAAGTTTTTATTTTGCCTCTGGCTATCCTTATTGTTTATTGTTTATATTTCCTTGATTTTCTTTGTGACTACTGATGCTCTTTGAGATGGGTTGAAGGGCTGGTTAACAATCCTGTCCACAGCTGGAGTCTTCATTTGGCTGATGATTTCCTATTGTTCTTAATTTCCCTTGGTCTATACATGGACTGAAGCGTGGTAGCTGCCACTTCATCAATCTTGTTTATTTTTTCTTTTTCACATAACTTAATAAATTCTGAGGAATGCTTCAAAGTCTTTCTCTGCATATGAAAACAAACTGATCCTTCGCAAAAAATACATTGGTTTTCAAGGAAATTTTACCTTCATGTTCACTAAAGGCAACATATGTATTGAATATTTTTCAGGAATCAAACCCAAATGCCTTCATGGATTAGACACATAACAAATACACAAAGGAAGGGGGAAGGCAAGAATATAGAGGAGAATAAAGAGTAGAATCTGGGGTAACAAAATACTATGACTTCTGTAAATGTATGCAAGTTAATTTTTTTCAAACATTGCCTAACCTAACCGTTGCCATCTCCATCCTGTCAGATTGTTGATGATATGTGTTGTTTCCATCGAATTATTACAGTATCTAATTGGGAAAAAATTTTATTCCCATTTTACAGATTAGAAAACTAAGGCTCAGAAAATTTAGACAATTTAAGGCCACAGTGAAGTTTAGAAGGCTGAGATTTGAAATCCTCTCCCCTCGTATTAAATCTGTTATGCCCGAGTTTTCGCATCTGAGAGACCACCAAGGAGCCAACACCGATGTAGTCACATGAGGGTTTATTTGACAAGCTTAAGCTTGGGCCCAAGTATACCCGATGCAGCAGAGTAGGGACTTGAACCCCGAACCAGATTACAGTCAGAGTTTTTAAAGGCAGAGTAAGGGTGGACTCAGTGGTGGGTGAGGACAAAGGGGGATATTCAGAAGGGCTATCAGGGTAAAGAAGACTGTCAGGATATTGGAGACCTGGTTATTGTCAAGCCAAGGCCATTTTCCCCTCTAATGAGGCACAAACATGAAGACAGTTGGGAGTTTCCTGGTGGAATATCACATCCCTCCTATCAAGTGTCCTTGTTAGTGAGATTTAGCACTGGGACATTTGTAAACTGAGGGAGACTCCTGTCTTGAAGGATTGTGATTTCTATAAGTTAACATTTGTTCACATATACGACCCAGGGGAGGGGAGCGGGTGGAGAGGGGGTGCGAGGTGCCAGCTTTTGCTTTGTCAAGATGGCTTTACTTATGTCAGGGCTAGACTCGAGGTGGGTACAGCCTTGTTTTTCTTGGCCTCCACAATCTAAGATTAATTCTTACTGAATGGGGTTCCTTATACAGCCTTGAATACACCCAGAAGTTGATAAAACAGTTCATTCATCCAAAAATTACTATGTGTCAGGGAATATTTTAAGCATTGGAAAAGAAGCACAAAATCAAGCACAGAAACTTCTGCCTTCATGGAGCTTATATCTAAGCAAGGGGGAAATCCAGAAATAGAATGTCAGTGTATAATATTATCTTTCACTATTAAATGATACAGAGAAAAATAAAACCAGGAAAGGGAATGGAGAATGATGGGGAAGTCAACTTTTAAAAGGTGGGATGGGAATGGCCTCCCTGAGAATGTGACATTTGAGAAAAGGCCCGAAGAAGATGAGGGAACGAGTCCTATGAATGTCTGTGGTTGGTGTGTTCCAGGCTGAGGGAACAAGTGCAAAGATCTTGAGGTAAAAATGTGGCAACTATGTATTTGAGTACTGGAAATGGAGGGAAAGAAGAGGATAATAAATATCCTCATGAATATGAGGAACATCAAAGAGGCCTCTGGGACTGGAGTAGAATACTGAGGCAGAGAGCAGTAAGATATGGGGGCAGAGTGCTAATGGGGAGATCAGGTAGGGCCAGATAAATCACTGAGAAGACTTGGGTTTTCAGTCTGAAGAGATGGGAGATGGGAAGGCACTAGAGGATTTTGAATTTTATTTATTTATTTGAGAGTGAGCGATCACGTGCACAAACTGGGGGAGGGACAGGATTCCTGCTGAGCAGAGAGCGCCCACACAGGACTCAATCCTAGGACCCTGTGATCATGACCTGCGCTAAAGGCAGATGCTTAACCAGCTGAACCACCCAGACACCCAAGAACTGGAGGACTTTGAGCAGAGGGGTGACACAATCTGACTTAGGTTTTATATGAATCTCTCTTGTTACCATGTTCAGACTGGACTATGGTGGTAATTGGGCAATGAGTTTAGAGACAATGGTGGCTTGGACCCTAGTGATAAAAATGAAGTGAATGAGAAGTGATGAGAATCTGTATTTGTTTTAAAGATAGAATTGGAATAATTTGTAGCTTAAATATGGGATTTGAGAGACCAAGGGGGATCATTGACAACTCAAAGATTTTAGCTTGAGCACCTGAGAGAATGGTCTTGCCATTGGCAGTGGTGTGGAATGCTGAGGTGGAGCGGGGTTGGAAAGACCAGGTATGAAATTTAAGTTCCAAGCATGTTAGGTTTGAAAGATCTATTAGATTTTTGAACATAGGTGACAATTGGATATATACATGTGTATTTGAGACACATATTTGAGAGATATCAGCTAACATAAATGGTATTTAAAGTCATGAAACTGGATGAGATTATCAAAAAGTGTGTGTTGATAGGCAAGAGCAGAGTTCCAAGGACTGAGTCCGGGGTGCTCCCACACAAATCTGTCAGCTTCTGCTTTAATGTAGAGTCTGAGGTGATAACACCTGTGTTCAGTCTGTGGATTTCTAGAATCTCTTAGTGAAGTATTTTTTCTATAATTGTGTTAGGACTTCATCCCTAATGCTTGTGTGTGTTTGTGTGTGTGTGTGTTTTGCCTTAAACTCTATTTTTCCAATATTAATTTTTCTCTTTGAGCTTACTTTGAGTTAGTATTTGATGGTATAACTTTTTAAAAATTCCTCTGCACTTTTCAGAAACTATGCTTTAGGTTTTCTTTTAAAAACAGAGTATAGGGGCGCCTGGGTGGCTCAGTGGTTTAAGCCTCTGCCTTCGGCTCAGGTCATGATCTCAGGGTCCTGGGATCGAGCCCCGCATCGGGCTCTCGGTTCAGTGAGGAGCCTGTTTCTCCCTCTCTCTCTGCCTGCCTCTCTGACTACTTGTGACTTCTCTCTCTCTGTCAAATAAAAAAAACAAAAAACAAAAAACCAAAAACCAGAGTATAGCTACATTAAAAATATCTTACTAATTTTTACTAATTTGTTAATTAATGTTTGTTTTCTTCCAATCAATTTACTTTGGGATTAGAATCCAATCCAGCTACTCTGGTGAGAAATTGAATTTCTGTCAGTCTTAGAGATTTGCCCTCCCTTCCAAGTCTCATTTTGTTAATGTTGTGGAGTTTGATGCAGTGCCACAGGATTTATGAGAGGCAGTAATCTTGCGGCTGTTAGTCATTTGTCCACACGGGTTCTCATGGTGGTAGGCATGGTTTGTGTCTGGAGCCCTTTTAGGACTCCTGGGAGTTGGCATCCTGGTGCAGCAATCTGGTGGTCTTATATGGATCAGAAAGCCGTTTTTGTCTAGAGTTTTGATAATTCCCTTGGGCCTTGCCAGAAAGTCAAGCTTTGGTTTTCTAAATCTAGGGGCCTCAGACTTGTTTTTATCTGTTATCCTCAAGTGCCAGAAAGTTGACCTATTTCTTCAATTTGGGGAAAACTTCTCTTCATCCCAATGATTTTCTTTCTTTCTGGGGCTGGGGCTTCTGGAAATCAAATGTGTAGAATTCTGGAAGGCTACTATAACCTTTTTCCTTACCATGTGTGTGCCTTCCTGAGAAGCAATGAGGGATGGAAACTGCTACCTATGTAAGTTCAGAAAATTAAAGGAAAATAGAATAAAGACCTTTAATAACATGCCTAAATATTACCTACCACAAATGAGAAGTAGTCCTTTGAAGCAAATTTTAGACTTTACATCTTGAGTTTAGATTTTAGTTTCATGAAGTCTTTAAAAACAAACAAGAGGAAGGGAAGGAGAGAGGAAAGGAAAGAAAAAGAGAAAGAAGGAAAGTGCCAGATTTACAGAATCAGGGATTCTTAGGCTAGTTTTGGACTTCATTAATACTAGGGACTCCCTAAAATTGTATAGAGAAATAAATTGGTTATGTGTTTGAATATTTGTGGGGGAGCTACAATGTTGGGATAAGATTTACAGTGTTAATAATATTTTTTTTAAAGATTGTATTTATTTATTTGAGAGGGTGAGAGAGGGAGAGAGAATGAGAGGAGAAAGGTCAGTGGGAAAAGCAGACTCCCTGCTGAGCAGGGAGCCCAATGTGGGACTCGATCCCGGGACTCCAGGATCATGACCGGAGCCGAAGGCAGTTGCTTAACCAACTGAGGCACCCAAGCACCCTGTTAATAAGATTTTTTTAAAAAAGATTTTTTTAATTTATTTATTTAAAGATTTCACCCATTTGTTTGACAGACAGAGATCACAAGTAGGCAGAGAGGCAGGCAGGGAAAGAGGGGGAAGCATGCTTCCTGCTGAGCAGAGAGCCTGATGGGGTGCTCGACCTTGGGACCCTGATATCATGACCTGAGCTGAAGGCAGAGGTTTAACCTCTGAGCCACTTAGGTGTCCCTGTTAATAAGATTTTTAAAAGCAACTGTAGTATTCATATTTATGGGGAAAGAATTTAAAATGACTGGTTTTAAAATGGTTTTGTTTGTTTTTGTCTAATAGCATGAGACGAGGCTACTGACCCCAATTTCATATAAAACACAGATTATCTATAAATTAAAAACTCAGGACAAATGGTCATTTTAAAAACTTCAAAAACATGTGCTTTCATAATTTTTCAAACCAAACATTTGAATTGTTATAATGGATAATTAAATGAAACTTTAATTTTCATGGTTAAAATTTTCTGTAACATGACATCTATTTCAAAAGACTATGTTAACATTGTGTTTTCTTGATTGTTTCTCACCTTTATGTATTTCTATTTCTACAGAAATTTGTGGAAATATATCTACCCATTCCTGGTTATTTTTTTATAAAATACATGTTGAAAGGGAAGTGATAACCATGACTTTTTTGTTAAGTGTATTTATAAATGTATATTTAAATAGATTTATCAGATTACTTTAATGAAGATATTCACTGATAATTTAAAATTTAACTTGGAACGTTACTCTTGTTTTTAGAAAGATTTTATTTATTTGAAAGAGAGAGCATGGGAGATTGGAGTGGTATGGGAGAGGAGCAGAGGGAGAGGGACAAGCAGACTCTATGCCGAGCACAGAGCCCAACAGGGGGTCAATCCCACGACCCTGAGATTGCGACCTGGGCAAAAATCAGGAGTTGGATGCTTAACTGACTGAGCCACCCAGGTGCCCCTGGAACATTACTCTTAAAATCTAAATTAAATGGACATATACCATATAAATGAAGTTATTAATTATCTCTGGGACAATATTTCTCTTGTTAAACAATTAAAAGAAAAAAATTCCTTAAATACAAAAGTATTTGTTCCCAGTGAACAATTACTGATTTGAATATATCCTAAAGGAAGAAGACTCTTTCCTGTAAAACATACTGTATTAGGTTGTCATGGTACACATTGCAACTGTTGGAAGCTATCCAAATCCTCTGGTTGGATATTACAATTCAAAGTTAATGAATAGATTCAAGTGTATCTGTATTCCTAACTACTCATAGACCTTCTAATATTCTGAGCACAGCATGTGTACTGATTTTTTGCTTCCTCAGAGCAAAGGTAATAATCGTCACAAGGTGAATATCTTTAAACTGCCTCGAAATAAATAAAAGCGTCATGATATGGAATTAACTTCTATGATCCTTGAAATACTACTGGATACATGGGATTTGCTAATGCTTTAAATGTCCAGGATTTTATCTTTCTTCCTGCTTCTTATTAAACTTGGCCATGATTATCAAAATTGTCCTTAGCTTTCTACCTGGCTCTTGTCTTTCCCCGTACTTAAAACAGCCGGTTAGACGTGTCTTTGATCTTCTTTGGTTGAAGTTCCTCCATGTGAATTCTCAAAAATTAACAACCAACTAAAGAGTCGGCTACTAATAAAAGCGTCCCCATTCAGTGTACTTATTAGATTTTATTCCTCTCTTTTTAGTGATATAATCAATTCTATGCATTTCTTTTTGTGTGCCCAAAATATGTTCAGGTCAATCAGTCTTTTTACTTATTGGCCTCTTTTTTTTTTTTTTAAGATTTTATTTATTTATTTGACAGACAGAGATCACAAGTAGTCAGAGAGGCAGGCAGAGAGAGAGGAAGGGAAGCAGGCTCCCTGCCGAGCAGAGAGCCAGACGTGGGGCTTGATCCCAGGACTCTGGGATCGTGACCTGAGCCGAAGGCAGGGGCTTTAACCCACTGAGCCACCCAGGTGCCCCTATTGGCCTTACTCTTAATTCATGACCTAATTGTAGGAAAAATCCGCATATTACAGACTGCCTAATTATCCCAAGGGATCCCTTCTTAATGTATCTTCTACTTTGCCTTTGCTATCAGGAAGCTCAAACATAACGTGGTTTTTTAGACCTTAACTGACATGGTAGGTTACCTGGGTCTAAAAAGAAACTCTAACTCTTTTTTTATTTTATTTTATTTTATTTATTTGACAGAGAGAAATCACAACTAGGCAGAGAGGCAGGCAGAGAGAGAGAGAGGAGGAAGCAGGCTCCCTGCGGAGCAGAGAGCCCGATGCGGGGCTCGATCCCAGGACCCTGGGATCATGACCTGAGCTGAAGGCAGAGGCTTTAACCCACTGAGCCACCCAGGCGCCCCGAAACTCTAACTCTTGACTGCTTTGAGCCAGGACTGGAGCATCATCCAGTCCTTCTCTATCTCTATTTTTTATTTTCCTGCTCTGAGAATTCCTAGCATGTTGAAGTAACTGGTAAGTTCTGTACTTTAGTTCACTTTGATAAAACTCCTAGCTCTATGCTGTGGCTTGCACCCTGGCCACTACTTACTTGAATCCATTTTCTGTCAGAAGTGAGTCGAGGTGAAACTGCTTCCAGCCAGTCTGGCTAATTATTAGGCTCTCCGGTGAAAGGTTCGATTGCAGAAAGATTGAATTTGTTGGATAAAATAAGGTTGGGATTTATATGTGGATTTCCAATTCCATGCATTCTGTATTCTCCACTATGGAGGATAATTGCAAACTGGCAGTAAGAACGCTAATGAGGTGTATGAGATATAATAGGATGAAATTAAGCCAGGTCTCCTTTGCCAAATGATGTCTTTTTGGTGTTTCAGTTAAGCTTACTGCAACCCAGATACTGTTTTTTTCAAGGAGGGCATAAAAACCTGACTAGAGTAAAAGATGCTTGGTAGGGAGAAAGAAATGAAAGATATTTTGGGGGAAAAATGAATAGAAAAGCATTTTCTTGAATGTTAAAATCATGGACATATTGTTCCCTGTTATTGTAGAGGGCTCAACGAATTATTCATTATTGAGGAGAAATAAAAGCATAACAGTGTATTTCTGAACAAATCTGACCGGCTTTAGGTAGCAGGAACAGAGATTTTAAATAGTCTTAAGTCTGTGCAAGGGGAGGTATTTCTTCCAGTAATCTGAGACAGAGAGTTGGAGCAGAAAATGTTTTCATGGGGTATATTATTTCTCACTCCTAGGAAAATATGGTTTACTAAACCTAGGACATAGGTTGGGGACAAAGTTCCCCAAATTTAAATGAAATGAAAGTGTTCATTGGAAAGGGAAATTTTAGAGGCTTGGTGCATCAGTGGTCAACTGTGAAGTTTAAACTGCTGGTTTAACCTTGCATTGCAAGTTTCCTAGGTGGTATTTACTCCTAAGTGGCTGTAACTTTAATGCCGATGGGTCTTTTAAATGAATGAAGCAAACTTTTAATGACTGATCTGTTCTATGACCCGTGCTTTGCTTTGCCGCTAAGTAGTAGAGAAACCATGTCTGTCCAAAAAGTTGGGAAGAACGCAGAATTGAGTATTTCAGAGTGTACTTGAGGATGCTGATTTGTTCAGTACCTAAGGAGAAAAAAAATAACTTTTTACTGTATCAGTAAGAAGATTAATCTAAATTCATCCCTTCCCACCATGGGGATGCATATGTATGATCTAATGATCAGGTCATAAATGTTGTGAATTGATTCTTCTTTTAGTGAAGGAAGACAGTAGATTTTATAAGTTTTTTACTTTCTTTTTTAAAAGAAATCTCACATTCTCTCTCAAACAACAGTGTTGCTTATCTCTTTGACAAATGCAGTCCTGTGGCTTTAGAATAGATATTCAGACTGATAGAAGAAAAGAAAATGTGAAGAGTGAAAAATGATTTAATAATAGTATTCCCAGAAGCACAGACATTTTTAGAAACAGGACTCTGATCAACAGACTCTAGATATGAAAATGCATTAGAAGAGCCAGACCCAGTAGCTTGATCTTGTCCTCTGCTATGGGCATGTCCTTGATTTGATCAGCCTTTCTCTGTGAGATTTCCCCAGGAACAAAGTCTCCAGGCTTTCATGTGTTTCCTTTCAAGTGACAGCCACAGGTGTGACTCATTTTGAAAGCTGTGTTAGTAAACAGACTTCTGCTTAGAGGATGAGTAAAGACACGAAGCCAAACTTTGAGGTGGTTTTCTGTCAAACTGCAATGGTTAGTCATACCAGCAACACAGAGAGCCATCTTGAAAATCTCATACTCAATAGAATGGGGAAATTCCTTGCAGGGGAACTAAATTACGATATTGATATCACTGGAATAAAAGACTCAGGAAGGCAGCGGCTAAGTTGCTCTCTTGGACCCAGTGCATGGCATAGAGTAGATAATTCTATTAAGGTTTGCTGAATGAATAAAATGAGATCAGTGATACACCAATTGTATTTTTATAATATTTTTAATAAGTCTTGCTGTTTTGCTTTTTCTAGTTCTCTGAACTCATTTATAAGTGATAATTCATATGAATTCGAAGTAAATGAGTAGATCTTTTAAAATGCATTAACGTGGGGCATTTGGGTGGCTCAGTTGGTTAAGTGTCTACCTTCTGCTCACATCATGATCTCAGAGTTCTGGGATCGAGCCCCAAGTCAGGCTCACTGCGCCATCAGGGAGTCTGCTTCTCCGTCTGTCTCCCCCAACCCAGTGCTCATGCTTGTTCTCTCTCTCTCTCTAATCAATTAATTAAAGGCATAAACGTTATAAATTGTGGATAAGGACTCTTGTTTTCTGTTAGATTTACAGGTATCTTTAGAACAGAACTCAAAGCTGTTATATACTCCTATGTATGTATGTATGTATGTATGTATGTAAGGATATAATTGTGACTGTCTTTTAGGGCAATAGTATAATACATTGTTGTGTAGACACTCAGTGTTCAGTGAGACAGAGGGGGAAAAAATCCACACTTCCTTAGGTAATATAGGTGCCTGAAAAGAGCTTTACATAAAAGTGCCATATAATTCAATCAAAGGCAATGTGCTGACTTGGTCTATCCACGTAATTGCTCCATTTCCTTTTTCCTTATTGTGATGTGAGGCATAAACAGAATGGGTTTTGATTATCATGAAGACTATTATGAAACAGAACAATGAGGTCATTATGTGTGCCGAAGTTTTGCATTCTACTCAGCAAATTTCCTCTAAGTTTCTTTTTTCTGTTTTGGAGAATTTGAGTGGTTGAAAAAGATATTACTGATTGTGCATCTCCTTTAAATGTTCTTGTTGTCTTTGGGTTAATGGTTCAATCCATGTCACTTGCAGGGTTTTGTTGATGGTTATGCTGATTCACACTGATCCCTACTTGCTCATATTTACATGGGGTCATGGTGAGGAGCGTCGACTGGTTTCGATCCCATAGGTAGAACCAGGTAGTCATTTGCTGCTTGCAAAACCTGGGGTGGCTTTACTTACTTTTAAACTTCATATTTATCATAGGAAAAGGTATACCTGATACCAACTTGAGAGTACGTACTCAGCAAAGTCCATTTGATAATTAAATAAGGGAATACATTCAGTGGCCTGAGCCTGAAGCTGAGTCTATAGATAGTCTTATTTTTCCCTCCTGTTTTTAGAAGTATTCATACACCTATTTCTGTTATAAACCATTTTTTTTAAACTAATGGGCGTAGGCACCTATTTCAGGTTGTAACTGTAATTCCTTTGATGAAAATGCCTTTGTACATTTTTTCTAGAAACCGTAAAAAATAAGCAGATTTATTTCATGCTATCTTCTCTAAAATATTGTTTGAACACATTTCCCATGAAACATCATGATGTATTAGAGTGCAGAATTTGGACACACATAATTCTTAACGTTTACTAAGTGATAGTGTAAATTACAGCACATCACACAGGCCCAGTTTTTGTAGATGTGAAATAGGGATAGCAACTTCTACTCATGTAGAGTAGATGTGAGGATGAGGAAAGAGATGGGAAACTGTACATTCATCTCCAAGGTGTAGAACAAATATAATGAAATAAAAGAACAGATTATCTCGTGCCTACCATAGAAAAATAAGACATCATGCTCAAAATACTATCTTGTCTGAGGTGTTATTCAAGTGGATTTTGGTAAAAGGATCTTTTACCACTTACCAATTGTTACTGCTAAGAAAAAAAAAGGCAGTAAGAAAATAAAAATCGCTGGAATTATTATCATTTGGATCTTAAAACATACACATGAATGTATGAGAGGTTTTGTTTTGTTTTGTTTTAGGAAGATGTTTTGATTTTTCCACTAAACCATGAATTATAAACATCTTTTCTTGTGATAATATAGCCTTTCATAATCCTATTTAAAAGGTGCACAAGATTTCATTGAATAAATATACTGTAATTTGTTACTAAATTTTCATTATGGTGTTTGTTTTTTTTACAATGATTATCAAAACTACGGTGGGCATTCTTACAGTTAAATTATGAACATATTAAGTTTTTTTATGGTAAAAGTTGAGAAATTAAGTTGCTGGGGAAAAGCTTATGTATATGGGTAAAACTTTTGATAAACAATCAAATTTCCCTCCAGAACAAATAAATATATATGTGTTTTTTAATTTACATTAACTGAAGATTTCTCTTAAATTTCTGTTAATTTTTTGCCGCTTATCCCATTTTTCAGTAGAATAACTTTCCTCATTAAAAAGACGCTAAAGAGACAGAAAAAGAATTTCTTGTCCTAGAGCCTGAAAATATTAAAAGCCTAAGCTTGGGTATTGTCAAAAACGTTGAAGAATGCATAATTTATAAACGATTACTATGACTCCTCTATAGGGTATAGATTCCTGTTCTGATAAGACTGTAATTGGGAGGAAAACCATTGTTAGATGTTCATGAGTGTCCCTGAGAGAAGAACTTGCCTTCAATGCTGAATGGCCCCTGTTGGGTAAAGGGATGACAGAAACCTCAAGTAGACTGGGGAATCAGGTGTAATGGGCCATGTGCCTCACTTTGCACAAGGAATCTGAAGTCGTGGTTGACAGTCAGGTTTCCTTGCTGTGCAACGTGTCACAGGGACAAGCAGCGTAGAAGTGACTGCAAGATGTGTCTAGGTGAATGGGTCTGCCTAACACCTGCGTAGAGCCTCCTTTCTCCCCTGTGAGTTATAGGAGTAAATGCAAATTCCCCATGGGTCCACATGGACTCCTGCTAGATAAAAACAGTCTGGAGAGTTCTTGAGTTAGGGAACAAGTGAAAACAAAATAGGATCCTTTGTGGATTAACAGGATGACGTTTATCTCCATATCTATAGGCCTGGGTAGCTACACTCTAAGCTGAAATTTTGGTAACAGGTAATCTGACACAACTCTAGGACAGGAAGCAATAGTGTGTTTCAGAGCTAGTTCGTTAGAATTGTTTCCACTCTGTGCATCTCTTTGTTAAATGAAGGTCAGTTTAGGTGCTTGTAACTGGCCAAGGAGGAGTATTTATGCCATAAAAACTGGGGATTGCTACAAATCAGGGCTTGCTTTATACTGTACCTCTCCCAGACACCATTATTAACAATTTATTAGTACACTAATGAAAAAAGAGGCAACTGTATTTTTACTAACAGAGAGTTCGATATTCAGTGGAAATGGGGCTTAAAGATCAAAATTAATGTATGTTATGTTCCTCAAACACCTGCATTTTTTAGGCCTGAAATTCATATTTGCTACATTCAGTTGATGTTTGATGAATGCCTACTTGTTTCTTAGATGATAGTCATACATCAAGAAGTCATAAGCCATATCCCTTGACTAACCAATTGCTACTTCTGAAAATCCCGTTAATAGAGGAGTATCAAAATTGATAGGTAAAATTAGCAAGGGGAATATATACATTTGTATGCAGTTATTAGATATATAAAACCAGGGTTTTAAAAATGACTGAAAAAATATGCTCCTTATTGTGGGTTTTTTCCATGGATTAGCCAAGTTGAAGCTCTTGAAAAATGTGTTAACCAAAGCTCAGTCAGGAGGGGGAAAAAAAAAAAAACAACTAGAAAATTACCCTGTAACAATAATTGACAATCTTTTTAATTTTTTTTTTATCATTGGCCCTTTGAACCCCACTGAGCTTAATATGATATGTGTCAAAATAGTCTGGTTATGACTTATTGTGCATGGAGCCTTAGAATGACCAATGGCGACATGGAACATTTTTCACAGTGAGTTTGTCAGTGATTCTTGTCTTCTTGCTATATCAAGAAGAAGGCTAGTTTTCTCCTAAAATTTCATATCTTTTTAGGAAAATTCTCTGATGCTTCTTCAGCCATAGTTCAAAGTTCAATATTACACCGAATAATTTTTTTCGTATTTAATATCCACAGACTCTCCATTTCTCTCGGTAACAACATTTTAATGTATGCTTACTTAGTTGTTATGAAAAGGGACAATAAGCATCTGAAATCATCTCTTGATTCAAAGGTGTGTTTACATTTGACTTTGCATTCAGACAGTTGAATACTTATTCAATTTATGATCACCTTACTATATTTCCTTTTAAAAATTATTTTTCCCGGGGTGCCTGGGTGGCTCAGTGGTTTAGGCCTCTGCCTTCAGCTCAGGTCATGATCTCAGGGTCCTGGGATCAGGCCCCGCATGCATTGGGCTCTCTGCTCGGTGGGTAGCCTGCTTCCCCCACCACCTCCCTGCCTCTGTGCCTGCTTGTGATCTCTGTCTGTCAAATAAATGAAAATCTTAAAAAAAAAATTTTTTCCCCCTAACTTTAGATAGACACAAAAGTTGCATGTATAGTAGAAAGAATTCCCAGAAATTCTGCACCTAATTTACCCAAATGTTAATTCTTAGTGTATTTTCTTCCTCTGTCTTTTGTCTCTCTCTTCATTAAGTGGTCAGAAATAAAATACTAAAATACAGGAATTAAATAATTATGTGTTTTTATTAGATTGATTCTAAGTGTTTACCTCAAAACAGAATTTATATGTCTATAGCATATTTATAAAAATTGATTATATAATAAAATATGTGAGAATCATAAAAAGAGCCACCAAATGAAAATCTTTGATTGAAAATATGTAGAACTAGAAATTACTAGTAAAGGAATAACAAAGCAATGTTTCTTTTGTAAGAATTTGTCAAAGAGAAAAGCACAACTACAATTACAAACAACTTGAATGATTGTGAAAACTCATTATATTAAAACAAAAGCCTAATAGGAATAGGGGATTAAAACAGAGAAAACCAGAAAATAATGAAGCAGAAAATATAACTCTAGAATCTATAAATAAATAGAAAAACAGTTTTAGAGAAAAAGAAAACCAAAACAGATAAATCACTCTCTGGCAATCCAATTAAAGTAGAAGGCATACCTGTTCAATATTAACAGGTTCAATATCCCAAATTAGGTAAAAATCATAATAGCAGAGGACATAAGCAAATAGGCTGACTGTGTCAGGTAATTTCTTTGAAACCCCCCTTAAAGTGAACTCAACTTTCAAGAATAAGTGACTATTAAAATTGAAAAATATTAGAAATTAAGTAATAGACAATAAAAAGAATGGATAAACCCAAGATTAGTGTGATTAATATTTGCTATTTTAAGACTCTAGTGGTGGGGGTTGGTATTTTAGGACCAATTTAGAGATACCAAAACCCTTTCGTAAATGTGCATACTTAAACCCAAGAATTTCACTTAAGAATTTATTCTCAGAAAGAAAGCAAATGAACTTGTCAAGAAGACTGCACATGATAGTTGCATGTAGCTATTTTATCAGTTTTGTGACTCCCTGCCACTCACACACTGTAAGAACCGCTTATCCAATGATAGAGGATGAAGGAATTCACTATACATCCATAACTGAATTCTGTGCAATCATTGAAAATGTGGGCCTGAATTCATAGACATGATGGAGACAGTCTTTGTACTGTCCCAGACCAGTACAAAAAAACAGCCTTCTAACTGGTCTCCCTCTTAGTATACTTGTCCATTTCTAATTCATTCTCTCCTTCAGCAAGTAGTGTTATGTCCTTTTTTTTTTAAGATTTTGTTTATTTATTTGACAGATGGAGATCACCAGTAGGCAGAGAAGTAGGCAGAGAGAGAGAGAGAGAGAGAGAGAGAGAGAGAGAGGAGGAAGCAGGCTCTCTGGATGCGGGGCTTGATCCCAGGACCCTGGGATCATGACCTGAGCCAAAGGCAGAGGCTGTAACCCACTGAGCCACCCAGGCACCCCTAGTTTAATGTCCTTAAAATTTATATTGGATAATGTCCCTCACCTTTGAAAGTAAGGCAGTGCTTTTATTTAATCATCTGATAGTATTCAGCCATTATTCTGTGACATACTAGATCTTGCATGATTTGGATTCTGGATATCTGTTAATTCATCTTGTGCCACTCTCCCTCTTGCTCGTTGGAATCCAGCCATACTTCTTCAGCTGCCCTGCACACATATCCCTCATGCTTAGATTTGAACCATAGCTCAACACCAGTAGAGTATGGAATGTGTAAAGCAAGTAGTCACAAAGGCAGGCACTTCCTGGCAGCTGGAGCTGCAGTCCCCAGGTAGAATTTCTTCTTCTAGAAAACTTCACTTCTGCTCTAAGAACTTTCAATGACTGAATGAGTCCTGCCAAGATTATAAAGGATAATATCCTTTACTTAAACTCAACTGATCACGAATGTTGGCATGTCAATGACGTACCTTCACAGAAACATCTAGATTAATGTTTGATGGAATAACTGGACACGTTAGCCTAACCACCTGGACAGATCATACTGACCATTACAGGGGCTTTGAAATTGATAGTCCCTCTGTTTGGGAATGCTCCATATATCAGTCTTTCCAAGATTAGTTTCTCCACATTCTTGAGTCTTAGTTTTAATACTCTTTATTATGAGGATTACAAACTACTTGAAGTAATGCTCCCAGGAGTACTTTGTACCTCAGCTCTTTGAACCTTGTTTATAAAATTTTTTATAATGCAGTTAGTTTTTCTGTTTTGATATTAGTTGGCTGCATCCTTCACTAGAAAGGGTTATCAAGGCCAACCATATCATTCTTACTTATTCCAAGTGCCCAACGTGGAACCTAAAACATGAGAGTTACTAAAGGCACATTTATTGAATTAATGTAAGAAGTAATATACAGTGGAATAATTAAGAAGTGGAGAAAAGTGTGTGTTTGTACAAGTGTGTACACATACGTACCACACATGCGAGGCTACAACACACAGATAATGGTTATTATTTTTTTCCTTCCTTTTAAAAAAATTTTTATTATTTTTTTAAAATTTCTTTTCAGTGTTCCAGAATTCATTCCATGCACCACACCCAGTGCTCCATGCAATACGTGCCCTCCATAAAACCCACCACCAGACTCAGCCAGCCTCGCCCCCAACCTCTCCAAAATGCTCAGTTTGTTTCTCAGAGTCCACAGTCTCTCATGGTTCTTCTCCCCCTCCATTTTCCCCCAATTCAGTTCTCCTCTCCATCTCCCAGTATCCTCCGTGTTATTCCTCATACTCCACAAGTAAGTGAAACCATATGATACTTGACTCTCTCTGCTTGACTTATTTCACTCAGCATAATCTCTTCCAGTCCAGTCCATGTTGACACAAAAGTTGGATATTCATCCTTTCTGATGGAGGCAAAATACTCCATAGTATATATGGGCCATATGTTCTTTTTTTTTTTTTTTTTTTGATTTATTTATTTGACAGATAGAGATTACAAGTAGGCAGAGAGGCAGACAGAGAGAGAGAGAGAGGAGGAAGCAGGCTCCCAGCCAAGCAGAGAGCCCGATGCGGGGCTCGATCCCAGGACCCTGGGATCATGACCTGAGCTGAAGGCAGAGGCTTTAACCCGCTGAGCCACCCAGGCGCCCCTATGGGCCATATGTTCTTTATCCATTCATCCATTGAAGGGCATATGGGTTCTTTCCACAGTTTGGCGACTGTCGCCATTGCTACTATGAACATTGGAGTACAGATGGCCCTTCTTTTCACTACATCTGTATCCATTAGGGTAAATACCCAGTAATGCAATTGCAGGGTTATAGGGTAGCTCTATTTTTAATTTCTTAAGGAATCTCCACACCGTTTTCCAGAGTGGCTGCACCAACTTGCATTCATTTATTTATGTATGGTAAGAATGTCAGTAATTATTACTTACTTTTATTTTTGTTTATTTTTGTTTTCCTATCTTTCTGTATAGACATGGATTACTTATGCTTTTATTTTTTAAACACAGTATTTATAAAAATAACTATACTAAAGGAAAAGGGCCAGTGGACCACCGGCTCCTATTAAGAAGAGGCCATTTCTTTCTGTTCGCTGTAATCATTAAATGAATCTAAAGGAGGAATTCTTTGTGAGCTCCAGAAACTAAAAGTTTCATGGATGAAGAAACACCGGGGAGAGAGAATGACAAGCAGAAGTTCAAGAAATTTGAAAGCTGTTAATATGTAGCATTTGGTAAATCCAAAGAAGTGATGGTATAATGATCTAGTGACCACTGTTGGTAATTATTTTTTCATGGTAAAAATTGCAATAAAGTGCCTGTCAAGAGTGTATTTATAAAAGTAGTAGAGTGAAAACTGAGTGAGGAAGGTTGTATTTTAATGTCATCCAGTTATTGATTTCTACCCTCTTTTGTAGAGAAATAGAACTGAGTGTGTTCGACTGAAAGAAACACAAATTTGAGTACCAGTAGGCATAATAGTAAAGTTAGAAAAAAAAAGAGGAGGAGGAAACATAGAATGGTTACATGTCTAGGATATATGTGAATGCAAAGTCTTTCCTATAGAATGAAAATCCTCAATTCTTTTTCCTTCAGTAACATTCTAGCCCCAAATATTCTATTTTGGGGGCTTAGAAAACCCCCTTCCTAAAGCCTATGCACACATATATTTTACACACACACACATATTTAACATGGGGCTTGAGACCACAGCTCTGGGACCAAGACCTGAGCTGAGATCAAGAATCAGATGTTTAAAGACTCCACCCCCAAACTACTAGAACTCATACAGCAATTCAGTAACGTGGCAGGATACAAAGTCAATGTACAGAAATCAGTGGCTTTCTTATACACTAACAATGAAAATACAGAAAGGGAAATTAGAGAATCGATTCCATTTACTATAGCACCAAGAACCATAAGATACCTGGGCATAAACCTAACCAAAGAAGTAAAGGACCTGTACTCGAGGAACTACAGAACACTCATGAAAGAAATTGAAGAAGACACAAAAAGATGGAAGACCGTTCCATGCTCTTGGATTGGAAGAATAAACATTGTTAAAATGTCTATACTGCCTAGAGCAATCTATACTTTTAATGCCATTCCGATCAAAATTCCACCGATATTTTTCAAAGAGCTGGAGCAAATAATCCTAAAATTTGTATGGAGTCAGAAGAGACCCCGAATTGCTAAGGAAATGTTGAAAAACGAAAACAAAACTGGCGGCATCACGTTACCCGATTTCAAGCTTTACTACAAAGCTGTGATCACCAAGACAGCGTGGTACCGGCATAAAAACAGACACATAGACCAGTGGAACAGAGTGGAGAGCCCAGATATGGACCCTCAACTCTATGGTCAAATAATCTTTGACAAAACAGGAAAAAATATACAATGGAAAAAAGACAGTCTCTTCAATCAATGGTGCTGGGAAAACTAGACAGCGATATGTAGAAGAATGAAACTCGACCATTCTCTTACACTGTACACAAAGATAAACTCGAAATGGATAAAAGACCTCAACGTGAGACAGGAATCTATCAGAATCCTAGAGGAGAACATAGGCAGTAACCTCTTCGATATCAGCCACAGCAACTTCTTTCAAGATATGTCTCCAAAGGCCAAGGAAACAAAAGCAAAAATGAACTTTTGGGACTTCATCAAGATCAAAAGCTTCTGCACAGCAAAGGAAACAGTCAACAAAACAAAGAGGCAACCCACGGAATGGGAGAAGATATTTGCAAATGACAGTACAGACAAAAGGTTGATATCCAGGATCTACAAAGAACTTCTCAAACTCAACACACACAAAACAGATAATCATATCAAAAAATGGGCAGTAGATATGAACAGACACTTCTCCAACGAAGACATACAAATGGCTATCAGACACATGAAAAAATATTCATCATCACTAGCCATCAGGGAGATTCAAATTAAAACAACATTGAGATACCACCTAACACCAGTTAGAATGGCCAAAATTAGCAAGACAGGAAACAACGTGTGCTGGAGAGGATGTGGAGAAAGGGGAACCCTCTTACACTGTTGGTGGGAATGCAAGTTAGTGCAGCCACTTTGGAGAACAGTGTGGAGATTCCTGAAGAAATTAAAAATAGAGCTTCCCTATGACCCTGCAATTGCACTGCTGGGTATTTACCCCAAAGATACAGATGTAGTGAAAAGAAGGGCCATTTGTACCCCAATGTTTATTGCAGCCATAGCTACGGTCGCCAAACTGTGGAAAGAACCAAGATGCCCTTCAACGGATGAATGGATAAGGAAGATGTGGTCCATATACACGATGGAGTATTATGCCTCCATCAGAAAGGACGAATACCCAACTTTTGTAGCAACATGGACGGGACTGGAAGAAATTATGCTGAGCGAAATAAGTCAAGCAGAGAGAGTCAAGTATCATATGGTCTCACTTATTTGTGGAGCATAACAAAGAACATGGAGGACATGGGGAGATGGAGAGGAGAGGGAGTTGAGAGAAACTGGAAGGGGAGATGAACCATGAGAGACTATGGACTCTGAAAAACAACCAGAGGGTTATGAAGGGGCGGCAGGGGGGGTGGGGGGGGTGGGAGGTTGAGGAACCAGGTGGTGGGTAATAGGGAGGGCACGTACTGCATGGAGCACTGGGTGTGATGCCAAAACAATGAACACTGTTATGCTGTAAATAAACAAATAAAAATAAAAAAAAAATTCCTTAAGAGGAAAAAAAAAAAAAAAAGAATCAGATGTTTAACTGACTGAGCTACTCAGCTGCCCCTTAAAGCACACGCATATTAAATAAGTAGGTAAGATAAAAGGAAAATGATTTTGCACAAATGTGTTTGTTAATTAAAAACTCAACTAGGTTATTGAGAGAAGAAAAGCTTTCACTGAAATTTTTTAACATACGATGATTGTAAAAAAACCTTGTTGGAATCTGGGCTACTGAGGTATGTTTGACTGGGTCCTCAAGGAATCTGAAAGAACATGTGAGAAGAGGAAGAAAGATGTGGAGAGAACCTCTCTCTCTCAATGAGAGCCGATGGTGCTGAGTCAAACTTGGATGGACCAGTTTTTTTTAAACAGCTTTAATGAGATAAAAATCCTTTCACCACAAACTTAACCAACTTGAAGTATATAGATCAATGGTTTTTAGTATATTTGGAGCATTTTACAACCATCACCTTAGCCTAATTTAAAAAAAAGACGTTTCCATAACTAAATGCATTTAACTCCATTTTTGTTAAGTTTTTAAGTAGTTGAGGTTTTTTCCTTTAGGACTTCATAAAAATGAGGCGATGGTTCAGTACTTTGTCCTGTGAGATGTGTGAAATTAGGTAAAAAGCGATTCAGATGAGAGTTGGCTCTGTTAGTATGTTTACCTGACAACAGATGATGACAAACCATCACAGATAACTCTCTAAGAAATATGACTGGAATTTAATGTGAAGCATATAAAATAAATAACCCACAAATAATCGTATCAGTGAGAGACCTACATGAAACCTGATGATCTACAGTGTGGAGTCATGAGCCAAGGGAACATTTATTACCCCCTCAAATCCGTTCATTTAATAAGGCCATCTAGAGTCATAGCACTTGACCTTCAAAGTGCTCAAGTGGCAAGCTCCATATTTTATTTGTTCCTTTATTTTTCTGTACAAATTCACCCCATATGTGTCTGTACGCTCTGCATTCCCAAGGGGAATGTTAGATCATTATAGGTCAATGGCAACACTTGTAGTTCAAACAAGCCCACAGATGGCAGAGTCCTAGTCTAATTCCCTAGTACTGCCAATGCCGCAAGTGAAGACCAAACAAGGTTCTCCACTATATTCTTTCTGATTTAATATTTGATGAGTCTCAGAGCATGGTGCTAATAACTTCCCATGGTCCCTTTAAGGAAGCCAGTTTTGTAGATTATCCTTGTTTCTCATGTTACTATGCACACAGCTGGCAGCCACAAGAAGGCACAGCTTAGTGTATATTTTTCTTTATTTAATTCCTTCTGCAGGTGTCAGTTCTGTGTTGCGGCCATCTGGTGTTCTCCAGAATAGAATCTCACTAGCGAAGTCTTGCTCAGATACATAATCTGAATAAAAATTCCCTCAAAGTAAAAAAGCGATATTACTTTTGAGCAGAATTTGGCTGCAAAGGATACATATGTAATAATGTTTATGGTGGGGTATTTTTCTTACTGCATAACTGCTATGAGAAATGGCCTGTTCCAAAGGAGTATATGATCTGAGGGTCAAAGATAATGCCCCTCTTCTGTATTCTTCCAAAAAAGGACTTTGGGTGGGAACAAGAACTAAAAACTCTTTTCAACCTTTTGATACAATAAGGTATAGTAACATATTGGTTGAAGTAAGTGAACAGTTTATTTTTTCCTTTTTTGAAATAAAAAAAAAATTCAGTGTGAAATTGTCTCATATGGAAGCATGGTAAAGGGAGTAACAGAAAATCAGTAAGATTATCAAAATATGTGAGAAATAATCTGTTCTGTTTTAAGCCTCTTAGTTTTAATATTCTGTTGTGTAGCAAAACCTGACACTAGAGAAATTTATTTATAAACTTCAATTTTCTCAGCTACAATGATCTTACACTCTATTGTGATTTCATTAGGGTCCTCCAAATTTCTATCTATCCAGCAACTCATAATATGACATTATTTGGAGATAGTGTTTACAGAAATAAATAAGTAAAGGATTGAAGTGAAATTTTACTGGCTTTGGACGGGTTCCAAATCCAGTGAGAATTTCTTCTATGAGGTTTAAAAAAAAAAAAAGAGAAAGAGAGAGAGAACAACATAGAGACAAAAAGACAAAGAGAAGGAGATACAGTGAAAGTAGAGACAGACACTGGAATGATGTACTGACAAGCCAAGGAATGTTGGCCAGTCACTAGAAAGGTGTGGAACCGAGCCTTCCTCAGAGTCTTCCGAAGAAATCATTCTTGCCAATACCTGGATTTCTGACTTCTGGCCTCCAGAACTGTAATAGAATACGTTTCTGTCACTGTAAGCCACCAAGTTTGTGGTTATTTGTTATTACCCACAGAAATAGTACATATGCCCCTGAACTTATATAAGCATTAAATAGTATATGACTAGCAGATAAGATAGTTCCTGGCATGTGAAAATCCTCAATAAATTTGTTACTGTTGACATAATGAACATTCTTTTATGAAGTACTTTTTTAAACTATGAATACTCTTCATATCTCAGTACCCAGCACTGTGCCTGAAACAAAGATGAGCCATAAATATACTTTAAAATAAATACATGACTGAGAAGTATGTTTGGGGTAAAGCTGAATGCTTCAAAGATTTCTGGAAGAGGAAGGCATGGTAATCTTCTACGAATGCCATGGTCTTTGGTGACTCTATCTAGAAGCAGCTCTTTGGGCACTGACAGCCTCTCCCAGAAGTCATTTCTTTTTATTTATTTATTTTTTAAGATTCTTTTTTTTTTTTAAATTTGAGAATGAGAGAGTGACAGATAGCAAGAGAGAGCAAGTGTGGGGAGGAGAGGGAGAAGCAGGCTCCCCACTGAACAGGAAGTTTGACATGGGGCTCAATTCCAGGACCCTGGGATCATGACCTGAGCCGAAGGCAAATGCTTAACTGACTGAGCCATCCAGGTGCCCCTCCCAGAAGACATTTCTGCTACAGTGTGGATGCGTGGCTATCCTACATCTCCACATCCATAATCTCCACCAAGGGAAGTGAGGGAGGAGGCAAAAAGGGAGAGAGATGGAGAGCAGTGGAGAATCATATGTTAAGAAAAACATGTACGAAGGTTACTTTTTAAGACAGTTCATCACCCATTAGGCTTTGGCCTCGAGGACAGAGTTATTCAGGACTGTGTACATAAAATGTTTTCGATATGGATTGACTCCTATCTTCCCAGAAAGAACCTCATTTCTCCCTTTTTGAGCATCTGCAAAGATGAGATGAGCCTGCTTCTCATACGCAATGAAAGCCAGACTATCAAAAGCAGGACTGTTGCTTTCTTTAGGATAGGGGCTGATGATTTCACAATTCAATCATGTTAGCTCATAGAAATTCATAGGACTTAGTTTTGCCACAGGTCAGAAGTACCAGGTAATATATAGATAACGTACTAGAAGCTGTTGTGTGTGCATTTTATTCCATTTTTTCCTTTGGCTTTGCAACCAACTGGGGAGTAGTAGTTTGTGTCCGTCACCTCTTTCTTTTCTAAACTATTACCAGCAACAGTGAGAAAATGTGGAATATATTTGGATTAGCATTTATATAAGATTTTGTATTCACTAAGCACTTTAGTAAAGTTTATATTAGTTTTCCTTCTCTTAGTATGGTGTGTTCGCTTGTATTACAGTATTTGTATTCTGCAGCTGGGGACACTGAAACAGAAGAGGGTTAAATAAGCGGCCTGAGGTCACACTGAAAATTAATGGCAGAGCTGAGATAAATTCTAATTGTACTTTAGGATTGGTTACAGAACATAGTATCAACAAATCAACTAGACTAAACCTATCACCGGTAAAAGGAAGGGGAGCTTATCAAATTCCTGGAAAATTGAGAAGCTTATTTTTAAACAAGCAGTCAGTGAGGCTAAGATTTTAAAAAAAAGCATAGCCACATTATTCAACAGATCAAGTACAGCCTGGACAAGAATTTAGAGTATTAAATCTTTCTTCTGAGCTTTAGACTCAAATTCTTGCTGCCTACCAGACATTCCCAGTTGGATGTCTGATAGAATTCCTAAAATCAACCTATCCTAAATTGTAGCTCTTCTCCTTAAACTGGACTATTCTCCTGGGGCACCAGGGTGGCTCAGTCATTAAGCATCTGCCTTTGGCTCAGGTCATGATCCCAGGGTCCTGGGTTCGAGCCCCGCATCAGGCTCCCTGCTAGGTTGGAAGCCTGCTTCTCCTTCTCCCATTCCCTCTGCTTGTGTTCCTTCTCTGTGGTTCTCTCTGTCAAATAAATAAAATCTTAAAAAACAAAACAAAAATGGACTATTCTCCTACATTCCTTATGCACATAAAATACTGCTAAAATATCCCAGTCTAAACGAGATTCCTCCAGATTCCTTTCCTCCCAATCCTCAATATGTGTGGTGATTAGCGCTGACAGTTGTACCTCATTACTAACTCCTGTCTGTCCTCTTTACTTTAACTCCACTGGTAGTGGCTTAAATGTGGATCTTTGCGTTTGCCCCTGGACCACTGAAATATTTTACTAACTGGTTTCTCTTCCTTCAAGAATCCACATATCTATTCTTCACATTGCCGCAAAATGATCATCTAAAGCACAAACCTCACCATGTTACTTCTTTGCTTACAACACCTCAAAGACCACTGTAGGGAGGCCCAATTACTTAACACAGTGTAAACAATCTTTCATGGCCTCGTCTGTACTTATCTTTTGAAACTACTCCTAGCCATAAAGAAAACCTACAAAATGACTGCAGTTCCCTAATATACCATGTTCCATAATTCTCTCATGTCCTTGATCTTGCCACTTCTTTCATTTTATCTACCAACTTAGATATACTCTACACAAACAAGGTTTCCTCTCTAAAGTCTGACCTCACAGAAAGAATCGATGTTTATTTCCTCTTTGATTAGACTCTTCCCTGCCAATAATTGTATCTAAGCTCTGTAACATATTACGCACACAGATTTGCACACACTCCTCTTTGTGCTAGACTCCCAGCTCTCCAAAGACAGAAACTATGCATTATTAATCTTTTTTCTGGACCCCGTATCGAAACTGGTTTCAGATTTATTCGGTAAATTGCGAGCTGAAAAGAAGAATGAATATCCAACGAAGAAAAATTCTACACGTCTCTGCTGGAAATTCTTTTAGAAATTAATCTTGATGGGAATCTAAAGATGTAACTTAGTCTATAGACAAAAATATAGGTGGGACATGGGAACTTGACTCTACTAAAGAGGTGAATAAGCAAAGACAAAGTGTTCACACTTGGTGCACTCTAGTTAACTCATGTGTAAACGGGGAATAGTAATGACTACCTTGCAGTCCTAGTACCTGCTACTTTGTACTAAGATAGCATTTCAATAATGCATATAAAACACTAGCACAAAATAGGCAGTCAGAAGTGAATGTTTTAGATTTTCTTTTGGGAGGAAAGACACAACTTAAACATAGCTGCTCCTCCTGAAACTCTCCAGTCTCAAAGAGATAAGTGGTGCTCATTACTATTTTCGCCACACTGACTAGGATGTGCGATAACATAATAATATACTAGGGCAAGACCTTTGGTCTGGTTTGTTCACTCGTGGGCCTTCAGCAATAAACACCACCCAAAACCACAGAGCAATATAGGTTAATCACACATTTAGGAATGACAGAGAACTTGTGGTGTTAAATACTTAGCACTGTTTCAGTAATTTGATCACATGTGGTTTGTAGTATTAATTTGTTTTGCAAGTACTTAACGATATGCATTAGGTAGTTCTTGTCTTATGTTAACACAAATCCAAAACGAGCAGGATCCCAATGACACAACTTTCTTTTCATTTAAAGACAAAAAATATTTTAACATTGTTTTTAAAAGTATCTAGCCATGGTCACAAATGGATATTGGATATTATGCTTTAGAAATTAAATAAGATAATATTTAAAAAATTGTAAGTCTTTAATAAAGAATATTGTTTTCCTTCTTTTAAAGTTTATTTTTTTCAGTCTTCCAAGATTCATTGTTTATGCACCATACCCAGTGCTCCATGCAATACGTGAAGAATATTGTTTTCCAATACAAGAAATAAGTCAATACATTTTTAAAACATTTTATTTGTCATAAAATAGCAGAGAATGGTGAGACTATTTAGTTTTTCTATAGAGAAACTTTCACATTAGGAAATCTGATAGAAAATTACATGCTTGAGGGTGCCTGGGTGGCTCAATGGGTTAAAGCCTCTGCCTTTGGCTCTGGTCATGATCCCAAGGTCCTGGATCGAGCCCCACATCGGGCTCTCTGCTCAGCAGGGAGCCTGCTTCCCTCTCTCTCTCCCTGCCTGCCTCTCTGCCTGCTTGTGATCTCTGTCAAATAAAAAAAAAAAAATCTTAAAAAAAAAAAAGAAAATTACATGTTTGAGTTTTGACATGTTTTTGGGAACAGAGAACATACTGTTTGGGAGATAGATTTTTATTTACCCAAGAGATTTTGCAGTTATGAATTGCTGGTGGGTTGGGGGTGATTCTCTTACATTAAGTAAATTGGTAAAAATAAGGAAAGTACAGAATATTGAATATTTTCATCAGCAATACGTGCTATTTCTATAGTATACAAGCTAAAAAATCTTAGACTACCTTGAATTTACTTTGTTGGGAGTCCAGGCTTTTATAGTCTGAGATACAGGAGGAAATCATATCCCTCATTGCACATCGAAAATGTTACACGGAAGAGACAGAATTTCAGAAGACTAATAAATGAAACGAAATACTGCTTAAACTAAGTAGGGACAAAAGAAGGGGTTCTTGGCATGCCTTAGCCCTGAAAGGTATTATTCCAATGCACACGTATTTATTGAACATCTCTTCAATGTTGGGAACCCTTTAAGGTACTTGAGATAAAGCAGTAAATAAGCAGATCACATAACAGAAAAGATCAAACCATTAAAATATAAGACAATCATCGGTGAATCAATACTAACTATCCAAGAGTCAGGTAATAAGGCCTGCAAATAAATGATACATAAAAATCCATACATCTAGGGTTACGGAACTCAGAAAAAAAGCCTTGAGTAATTATTGAAGTTTCTATTTACTTAAACCAGAGATAAATACCACTTGTACTGGCTTAAGTCAAAGCATAATTTATTAAATGTAAGTTAAGTTCTTCCCAGAAGTTATTTGTGGATTTATGGTCCATATAAAATGGTATAAATGGAGTCCTGGCATTGATCACTGTGGGTGAAGTGTGTCTTAGGTAACAGCTCTTGTGGGGAAAACTGGGAAGTCTCCACTTTGTAGCTGTGCGTAACTGTTTTCATATGAGGACGACTGCTTCAAGCCCAGCACTGTGCTTTTGCGTGTTCTCCACTGGGGCATTCTGTTCATTTCGTCCACAATAGACATCCTGTATCTTGACAGTTGTGATAATTTTATACTTTAACAAAGACCTGTGGCTTGTAAATAACCATTTGTCAAAGTGGGAGTCTGTGGCTCCTTGAAAGCTGTTTCAGTTCTATTTTCTCCCTCCTTTTTCTAAAATTTTATTTAACTCTTATAATATTCCAGAACCTGGGATAGGTGTTTTCACAAATAAGTCCCTTAATCTCACAGTAACACTGTGAGCACATGTCCTCTATCTAACTCATACATGAAAAGAGTGAATGTTTCAGTAATTTGTACAGGTTAATGAAGGTAGTAAGAGTAAGAACTGATAATTTATTTGCAAGACCCAGATGCTCATATCTGTACCTACTCCTGGATACATTGGTAACAAATTCTCTAACATTTATCAACAACTTTATTAGCAACTCCAATATTGTTCTGGTGAATGGTTTAAAACAAAGTTTGTTTCATTTTTTTGTATATCTTATTTTCTGCTGTCAGACTGGGAGCTCCTTAAAGATATGACTCTCGTTATATATGAATGTGTTTAAAGGCTCAATCTCTGTCCATAGATGTCAGTAGGATATATTGCTTGATTGATCAGATCCCACATTATAAACCAATTATTTCCCGGGTCATCACAAATCTAATGGGCAAATTTATTTTAATAATAGATCTGGAAGAGAGGTCTTTCATTATTTAAATTCCCTAATTCCTTTTTGGAGAATAGGTCAATAGAAAACCTCCAACTGAAGCTGCCATCAGCTTATCGACTCACGTAAGCTGAGAAGGAAAAGCAAATACATGGCCAGCCTTCCACATATGTGCAGACAAAAAGGTACACTGGGAAGATTCTTAGCGTTCATCTAGTAAGGGAAACAAAAGATAAAATGTAACTAAATATTAGTATCTCCAACTCAGCTCTAAATATATAGATCATACTTTTTTTTTTTCTGGTGGGACTGACTTAATATTTTTATTTATGTATTTTTATTGATTTACTTTTGAGATGTAATTAACATATAACACAGTCAGTTTAAGGATTACGTGTTGATTTGGTACATATATATTGCAATGAAATTATCACTGCAGTTTAGGAAACACCTGTGTCATGTCACAGAAGCATATATCTGTTTAAGATATATAAAGAGCTGTATTATGTATAATGAACTCATACAACAAATAATAAGACTGAAAAATGGACAGAGGGACTGAGTGGACATTTTCCCAAAGAAGACCTAGAAACGGTCAACAGGTACATGAAAATGTGCTCAACATCACTAATCATTAGGGAAATGCAAATCAGAACCACAAGGAAATATCAATTTGCGTCTGTTAACATAGCTACCACCAAAAAGATAAGACGAAATAGAAGTTGGTAAGAATGTGGAGAAAAGGAGACCTTTGTGCACTGTGGGTAGGGATATAAGTTGGTACAGTCATTAAGAAAAGTGGTAAGGAGTTTGGTAAAAAATAAGTAAAAACAGCACCGCCATATTATCCTGTAATCCCACCTCCGGGTGTCTACCCAAGGGAAACGAAAACAGAATATTGAAAAGATAGTAGCACTCATAGGTTTATTACAGTATTATTCATAATAGCGAAGATATTGTCTGTCTCTAAGTGTCTGTCAAGAGATAAATGAATAAAAGAAGATTTATATATATAATATGTATATAAATATATAACATACATAACATACATATATATCTCATATAATACTGTATATATTATATACATAGATGATGAACTATTACTCAGCCATGGGAACAACATGAATGGACCTTGAGAGAATTATGTCAAGTGAAATAAGTTAATAAAGAATGCTGTATGATATCATTGGCATGTGGAACCTAAAAAAGCTGAACTCAGAGAAAGAGTAGAAGAGAATAATGGTTGAGGAGCTTGGAGGGTGGGGAAGTGGGGAGATGTTGGTTAAAAGGGTATCAGCCTGAGTGTAGAGGATGAGTAAGTTCTTGAGATCTAAGGCAGAGCATTGTACTTGCAGCCAACATTACCATCTTATATACTGCAAATTTGGTGAAGGAGTAGATCTTAAACATTTTAACTACAAAAAAGAAATGATAATTATGTGGTGAAAATCACTATTTTTTTGTTGTTGTTATTGTTGTTGTTGTTGTTAATACACAATGCTGCATGTGGTCAAATTGTGCACACATTTATCTTCCAAGACTTTTTTGGCCACTTAGATGTAAGTATTGCTTTTGGTTACTATTATAAGGGGGAAAAGCTTAGTTTTAGAAATAGGTAAAGTATTATGTATATATAAACTACATAATAACCATCATCATCCCTTTGAAACTTTTTATGTACTCTTTAAAGATGTGAACTCTTCAGTTCTAGCCCTGGAGATGACACTTCAAAAAGACTTATTTACCTGGAGGTCATTATTTCCCTATGAATTAGATGTACAAAAATTGGGTGTGTATTTAGAGGTCTGAAGTCCATTAGTTTGCTACACATTTGTAAATATACATCATACCCTCCTAAACTTTTCTGCTAGTGTGTGTTTCTCTCTGGGGTTCATTTTGCTATTCTTGATCAACTCTAATAGAAAGTGAAAATACCAAGTATTTTTTAACAAGAAAGAAATGGCTGCTAAATAAATGAAATTTCTGGTTTTCAGATATATTGGGGGAAAAAGTCTGGGATAGATAACATAAAATGTATATGTCTGCCTTACGTTAGGATCAGAAAATCTTGATGTATTTGGCTTGAGTTTCTTTCGTTTAACAGCTGGCTAGAGGTGAAATCACCTCTTCCTGTAAAATAGCGCTTGTGCTCTGCATTTTAGCACAGGTCCTTATAGTCATCTCCCTGACTCTGAAGTGTGGTTGAAATTAGAATGATAAGTGCTCAGTTTTGTTTGTTTGTTTTTTTCATAAGGTAGAGCATTTTTTTTTCCCTTCATGTTAAAGTAAATGCTTTCTTGTGATGGCAAATTTGCTTCAGGTTCACAACTCTATTAAAGTTAGGTAAATAACCTGAGAAGGTAGTGTGCTCCAAAAAAAAATTTGAAGAATTACATATTTATTTCCCTGCATCTGACTCAGTTTGACTGTTTGAATTACTTAGCAGGACACTGTTAGCTTTTGGTCATCCAGCTTTGATCCTGAAATTGCCTTTAGTATTTTTTAACCCCAAGATCAATTAATTTCCATGTTCTGCAGGAATTTTTCCTGTTACTCACGTGTCTCTCTTCTAATTCCACTATCACCACTTTAACCTTAAAGATTGCCACTTTGATCCAGACTCCCTTGAATGTATTTGAAACCATTTACACTGCCTATCCAGCCACATCACACCTACTAATGAGGTGATCCCATTACTGCATTTTGCCACATCATCCTTATTTTGGGCTTTGCTATCTCAGTGCTCTTCAAATGCCCATAACCTGATTGGAAGCCTTCTGCAATATTCTCACCCAAGTGTGCCATATTCTCTCAGTCCAGTTACACTTCTATAAAAGAATCTTTAAGCAGTCTAATTATTAATGCTCTTTTAAACTTTTTTGTCTTAAATTAATTTTTCTCTAAAAAGTTAATTGCTTGTGGAACATTTAACTCATGTCATTATTGGTTAACTTTTCTGAGTCCTTTATTCACTAATAACATAAATATATTGAAGCTATAAATCATGTCAAATACTTATTTTCCTTAATACTACCATAGGAGAGTTGAAGATAATGATGACTTGTAGATGTTCACCACTTGTGTGAGATAATGATTGAGGTGGAGATGTTATGGGAAAATTTCAGGAAACGTGCTCATGGTAATTAAACCTCCCATAGGTTGTCAGTGTACCAGGTTTTTATTCTTTAAGGAACTATGGACATTAATAGCTAAATGATCAGTTGTGAAGGTATCCAAGGTCACATGATTACATATGCAAATTCCATGCACCCTCCCCTTTTATCTTTTTAAGATCTCACTCATTTATTTGTCAGAGAAAGGAGAGAGAACACAAGCAGGGGGAGCAGCAGGCTCCTTACTGAGCAAGGAGCCAGATACCAGACTGGATCCCAGGATCCTGGGATCATGACCAGAGCCTAAGGCAGATGCCCAACCCACTGAGCCACCCAGGCATCCCTCCATGCCTTCTAATAGAGATCCTGGTGTTAGTTTTTGGAATATATTCTTCATCTATTATGGGGTCACCTGTACCTTTAAGATCTAAAAGAATTAAGTTGGGTAAGTGTCGTCCTTAAGGTCTAAAGAACTAGGGTAGCCATTTAAATTATTGTCTAAATTGGGACACTTCAGAAATGAAAAGTTGCCTAACCAGATGGAATACTGGGATAATGGTTATAAACTGTGGATATTTAGATAAATATGGATAAATATGGGTACGTGGCCACTGTCAGTAAAGCTTGACAAAGTGAAGGGGATTTCATGTTTAGCTCTAAGCTCACTACTGCACCCCAGGAAAAATTAAGGGAATGCATTCTTTCTTTGTATACCTGTAATTAGTTGATTCTAAAATGATACTCAGTGGTTTCTGCTTTAGTGATTTCTACTTCCTGGTATTCATGAGTTTCTGAAATCCTCTTCCATTTGAGGGCTGAACCTAGGAGTTTGCTTCTAAAAAATGGGTTATGGCAGAAGAGATTGGATGTCATTTAGAGGATTAGGTTATTAAAGACTGTGCCACAAGAGAGAAAAGATGCTGGGTGTTGTTTCTGAGGATTATTTCATCATGTCAATTACATTTCTTTACTTCCTAATTTATTAGGAGAATTAAAAAAAAAGAATAAATGTTGATTGTCCTCTTAGAATCTGCCATTTGTTTTGTCTTTGCTTGCATTCTCTGGTGTTCTTTAGCATTATCTTTTTGATGAAACCTATGTGGCAAGAAACTAAGAGAGATCTCTAGCCAATAGTCAGCCAGCACCTGAGTTTGAATTTATCATTTTACTGAAGAGAATTCCTTTAGAGTTTTAATAATTTGTCTGTAAATTCCCTTAAGTTTTCTTTTTTTTTTCCTTTTTTATTTTTTAGAGAGAACAAGAGAGTGAGGGGGAAGGGTGGGAGGGAGAGAATCTTAAGCAAGCTCTACACCCCACGTGGAGCCTGATGCAGGATTTGATCTCACAAAACTGAGATCATGACAGAGAGCTGAAATCAAGAGTCATGTGTGTGACCAACTGACTTACCCAGGCACCCATGTAAATTCCCTTAAGTTTTATATGAAGTCTTAATATTAAGCATATCTACAAAAAAGTATTTTTTTTCTAATCCAGTTTTCATTGATTATTTCTTTTCAATTTGCAAGGATATCTACAATGTTGAAAGAAGTAATATTTAATACTCTTGTCTTAACTATGACTTAAAGGAAAAGGCTACCAAATTTTATATTTAAGGGTGGATTCCTACAAATTATATTGGATGTAAAATTTTAATGCATCGAGGAAGTAGCTTTCTATTTCCTGTGTTCTAGGAATCATTGTTTTTTAAGATTTTATTTTTATTTATTTCTCAGAGAGATAGAGTGCACACAAGCAGGCAGAGGCAGAGGGAGAAGCAGGCTCCCTGCTGAGCAAGAAGCCCAATGTGGGACTCGATGCCAGGACATTGGGATCATGACCCAAGCCGAAGGCAGCCGCTTAACTGACTGAGCCACCCAGGCATCCCTAGGAATCATTTTTATAATACCGAAGTTGACCAGATGTGTCTCCTGAAACTAAGAGGACTATTTCTTTTAATAATGAATTTTATTTAAGTTAAAAAAATTGCATATTTTCTCTTACTTTAAATCCTACAATTCAGAGGATATATTGTATAAAATGCATAGATTGATCAATGATTATCTGCAAAAAGAAAGAAAGAAATAATATTCTCTTTGTGGAAAGCACTGGATTATAGAAACACACCCCTCAAGATAATTGAGTCATCAGCAGTTGGCTTCCTTGCCAATATTTGAGGTTCCAAAAATTCTCAAAAATGAGGTAGCCAGTATTATAGTCACTGGAGATTTTATAGAAAAGCCTTTGCTTCTTATAACGGCCATGTAATGAGTAAATGTCTTGTCTTCAGTATTTAAAAATTTTTTTCCTGCAGATGAAAGTTGACCTAGACCAAGTCATGTTTGTATTTGTTAAAACTGACTTGCTTTAAATATGGAAAATCACGCAGCTAGAGAGCATAATGCAGTTAATCCATTTATTAAAAGATAGCTCTTCAAGTTTACACAGTAGCTTGGATTCAACGTCTTCATTTCATTAGCAGAAGACAAAGCTATTTTCTTCTACCATTAGCGTTTATTACTTATTCACTCAGTATTGCTCTAAGTAGATGACTTAAAACCTTCCTGGGGATAGCACTCTGTCATATCTCCTGGGCCACACAATACCTAGCTGCTTTTTAAATTGGTGACTTCCTAATCATTTTGTAGAACTGATCTTCTCCTGAGAAGAGAGGTTATATCTAGGTAGATATAGCCATAACCATAAAGTTTCATACTCTGTGCTAATTTTACAACCTAAAAACTGTCACTGAAAATTTGTACCAAAAAAAATCTCTTAAAATGGGTAGAGAAGCAATTAGAGAATAAAATTGTTGGTGAACTTTCTTTGTTTTACAAACTCTTTATAGTGCTCAAAAGCTGGCAATAAACATAAATATTTGACAACTGATTTTTCTTTTTTAAGATTTTATTTATTTATTTGACAGACAGAGATCACAAGTAGGCAGAGAGGCAGGCAGAGAGAAAGAGGAGGAAGCAGGCTCCCCACGGAGCAGAGAGCCTGATGCGGGGCTCGATCCCAGGACCCTGGGATCATGACCTGAGCCGAAGGCAGAGGCTTTAACCCACTGAGCCACCCAGGCACCCCGGCAACTGATTTTAATACTAACATTAATTACATAAAACTCTAAGAAGGCTGGAAATGTCTGTTCTTATCATGATTAGATTGTGTAGTTTGAAGGAGTGAAAAGTGAATCTGACTTTTCATTAAGAAAGAAGTGAGGCATGCTTTTTTTTTTTTTTTTTTTTTTAAAGATTTTATTTATTTGACAGAGAGAGATCACAAGTAGATAGAAAGGCAGGCAGAGAGAGAGAGAGAGAGAGAGGGAAGCAGGCCCCCCGCCGAGCAGAGAGCCCGATGCGGGACTCGATCCAGGATCCTGAGATCATGACCTGAGCCGAAGGCAGCGGCTTAACCCACTGAGCCACCCAGGCGCCCAGGCATGCTTTTTTTCTTTTGAGAATACATTTAACTATCAATTATCCTTTATTTTCAAATGGATCCACAGAAGTACTAAAATGCCTGTACATTTATTTTAACAACTTGTTTATTTTGGTAAATAGTCATATGCTACTAATTCTGATGCCACCCAGGGAATAACCTGGAAATGTAAAAGTAAAGCCTCAGATGAGATATAAAATGGATAACTGTTTTAAGAGGAAAAAGAAAATACTGTACTGGATTCAGTGTTCATTTTCTAGTCTCTTCTGTTATGATACTTTGTAAGAAAACTGAAGAGGACAGTCTGGGATTCTCTTACTATCTTGCTGTTCAATTGAACGAATAATTTTTAAGTACTTACTAAGTGCTGAGTACCTTACTCTTTACCTTTTTCTTTCTATGTTGTGTTATAAAATGTTGCCTATGCAATTCTTTATGAGAATTGCTCAGGGTGCTATGAGCAAGAAATTATGAACAAAAATGTACACAGAAATGAGCAAAAGTTTGCTAAGAACACAAAAATGTGAACAAATACATTCTTTTTTCCCTAGGTTCAATGAAGCATGATGGACAAATAAAAATTGTGTGTATGTATATATATATATATATATATATATATATATATATTACATACTATGGATTTTTCTTTTTCTTTTTTTTTAAAAAATATTTATTTATTTGAGATAGAGTTCACAAGTAGGCAGAGAGGCAGGCAGAGAAAGAGGGGGAAGCAGGCTCCCTGCTGAGCAGAGAGCCTTATGCGAGGCTCAATCCCAGGACCCTGAGATCATGACCTGAGCCCAAGGCAGAGGCTTAACCAACTGAGCCACCCAGGCGCCCCTGTACTATGAATTTTTAAGGTACAAAATGTGGTGATTTAATTCATCTACACATTAGTGGGAATCCAATGCATAGCATGGTGATTATAGTTGATAATTGTATGTTACGCATTTCAAATTTATTAAGAAAGTCAATCTTGGGGGCGCCTGGGTGGCTCAGTGGGTTAAGCCTCTGCCTTCAGCTCGGGTCATGATCTCAGGGTCCTGGGATCGAGCCCCATATCGGGCTCTCTGCTTGGCAGGGAGGCTGCTTCCTCCCCTCTCTGGCTGCTGCTCTGCCTACTTGTAATCTCTCTCTCTCTCTCAATCTGTAAAAAAGAAAAAAAAATTAAAAAAAAAAAAAGAAAGTCAATCTTGAGGGTAAAAAAGTAATGATACATTATTTACAGGAGGGAATATAAGGCCATGGAGTTTTAGGTATAAGTACTGTAACTATGTTTCTCTATCTCAACCGAATTTCTATTTCAAGTCCTAATTCTTCCTGTTAAATGTATTGTCCTTCGGTCATGGGTTCTCCAGCTCATCCATGTTCAATTCATTTAACAGAGTTTTCCCTTCTCCTGCCATCTCTTAGGGACTGGCCTATGAACTCAAGCAGCTACAGGCAATCATAGTATTGGGTTTAGGGAGGCAGCTGGTCCTTTGTTGAGGCCTCTTTGGTTGCTTCTGTTGTTATCATATTCTTGTCTGGGGCCACAGTTAATGCCATGTTTTGGTGTGAAGTCTTCCCCTCCTGATTATGATACTCCTCCAAGTCCTCTGCTTCTCCGTGTTATGCATTATTCTCGGCAACATAAGAAGGTGTGTGGCTGTTTCTCAAGCTGTGTGTGGACCTGCGTGGGCTGACTGAGCCTGACACAGCCCTACCTGCTTATGCATTTTATCCAACCAACCTTTGCTTGAGTGCTTGCCTTGCCATAGAAGAGGGGATTCTCTGCAGGACAACAAAGAGACACATGAAGAAAGATTGTGCATAGTTTTGGGTCTTCATATTTACCTGGGTTCATTTTTTTCTCCCTTGCTTTTGGCATCAAGAATTGAACAGTTTTGTTCTCTGGGTCTACTAACATTTGTTACAGGGGTGATCTTATCTCAAGTGGGGGAAAAAAAAAAGGTAAAATTAGAGGATAAAGAACAATATGATAGAAATAGGAAGAACACATTCACTAATACTTTTTTAAAATTAACATATAATGTATTTTTATCCCCAGGGGTACAGGTCTGTAAATCGCCAGGTTACACACTTCACAGCACTCACCATAGCACATACCTTCCTCAGTGTCCATTACCCCACCACCCTCTCCGTATCCCCCTCCCCCAGCAACCCTCAGTTTGTTTGTGAGATTAAGAGTCTCTTATGGTTTGTCTCCCTCCCGATCTCATCTTGTTTCATTTATTCCCTTCCAAACTCCCAACCCCCCACATTGCCTCTCAACTTCCTTATATCAGGGAGACCATATGATAATTGTCACTAATACTTTTTAATATGACCTGGCTGCACTGAGGGCATTGAGTATAATGGTTAAGCATGTGGACTTAGACATAAAATGTTGACTTAGACCTTAGAGCTTAATGCAGCTTAGCCTCACTAGCCCTTTATTTTTATCTGGAAGATGTGAATAAGTATACCTCTATTCTAGAACTGTGAAAAGGGGTTATTGTATCACATTAAAGCCCTTGGTACACAAAAGGTTTGTTCATGCCATGGTGTAGCAGTGAGTTAACCCATTATAATTTAATGAGACCCTTCTAAAAATTTTTTTTAATTTTGTTTTTTTTAAGATTTATTTATTTATTTGACAGACAGAGCTCACAACTAGGCAGAGAAGCAGGCAGAGAGAGAGGTGGAAGCAGGCTCCTCCCTGGGCAGAGAGCCCAATGTGGGGCTCGATCCCAGGACCTTGGGATCATGACCTGAGCCAAAGGCAGAGGCTTTAACCCACTGAGCCACCCAGGTGCCCCATATGAGACCCTTTTGATACAATATTTTTTCCATTACTATTAATTTTCATTCTAATTTTCCCTACCATCTTGCACAATAGAGGCCAATATTATTTTAACAACTTGTTTTTCATCTTCATTGTCAATACACTATAGAGATCCACTTTATGATATATTGTGTTTTAAACAGTGGAATAGTTGAATAGGTTGGCAACACAGTTGCCATTTTAGACCCTAGTATCTAAAATTAACATGGTCTGATAGGCAATGAATTGTGTGCCACAATTCCTTCCTAACTAAAACTACATAGTATTTTTGCATTAATAGAATTTTGATGACCCAGGGTGACAAAAATTTCAAAACTTGGAAACCCTTGAAAGAGATCAACTAGTACAAGTAAGAAAAGAGCCATACTCTGAAACCAACCACCTAGTTTTAAGGTATTTCATCAAAATCTGGCTGGAAGATGAAAAGCAGCTCAAAAGTATGAACAGTGACAAGCTTTACAAACCTCTACAGTCACATTAAAGATCAAATTATTTCTGATCTGAAATTTAGCCAATCTGTCATGCTCAGTGTTGGGGAAGAGAGCTTTTTGTTAATCAAGGTGGCTTAAGTTTGCCCTGGCTGCTGTAGCACCAAAAACAAAAACAAAAAAAGATCACGTGGGTAATGGGTCAAATGTGAGGATTTATTTTTCATGCAGTAAAGAACAAAATAGATGTTTCTGATGGGAGGGTGGTTCTTTGCAAAGCAGTGATGTAGGCGCTCAGACTCATCTCTAAAGCCCACGTCTTCAACCTGCGGGTTCCACGATTGCTGTGTCCTGTGCTTCCCGAGGAAGGCTCTCACTGTCAATACAACTGTTTGTGTCCCTGAAGGAAAAATAAGACTGATGGCTACAATTTCAAAAAAGAGTTTAATTTTTTTTATATATAATAATATGATGTGTTCTCACAGGTTGTATTGTGTTTTGTCTTTTTCTGGAGATCTTTTACTAATTTTTCTGCTCTTTTACCTTAGCAAGATTCTTAGGTATTTGTACCTCTAATTCACTATTGACAACTGGCCTGTAGCTATATTCTTACCAAATGACCCAGTGGAATAATGCATATTTGAATTGCTTATTTCAAAAATACTTGCTAGGAGGATCTAAAATGACTAGCCGGTTCAAGGGTTTCCATTCTTGAAGCTGGCCAAAGAGTCTATTTAGAAAAACATTTTCTCATCTTCTGGTACTAGATATTGAAGAAATGTAAGATTACATTTAAAATTTATTAGGCTTAGACATCTTTAACTGGAAGGAAAACACCCAGGAGCTAAGAAGCATTCTATGTCACAAAATAAAACAAAGAGGTTTGCTTGGAATGCTGCGGCTAAATAATTTGTCTCTGCCATGAGTATGGTTAAAATAAATCTTAGGAATAAGGTAATGTGTTGATAGTAAAGTAGGAATCTCTGAAAAATATGGAGGAAATAAAGAATTTGGAAATCATTTGGAGGCACAGAACAGAAACCTTATTTTATGTGAGTAGTGAGATATGTTTCAATTCAAACTCTTAAGTATATAATCACGTTATTTATTTACTAGAAGTAAATCTCTAATTAAAGCAAATCTCATATTGATATATCATCTTGCGTGAATTGCTTGGGCCATAGCAATGCTTACAAATAAGTTTTGGTAATTTAATCTTAGCCATTTTGGTAGTAGCCTCTGTCATTCCTTTCTTCCTCTTCTTTATCTTTGTCCTTAGAATGAGAGTTGTTAACCTGATTGCCTTATTTATACCCCAAGAAGAAAATGGTCCCTACAATAGTGTTTGACTTATGCAGTGTGATTGCCTCTGGGAGAGTGAGTTTGACTCCTGACGTATTAGGTAACACACAATCTCCCGAATTGATATTGAACACCCTGAAGTATCTTATGTTAGAAAAAGTACATTATGGAACTGCTCCTGTCCCCTGTAGATAGGGCTTGTCCAGTGCCATACAGAAGTCCACATTTTATTTTTGGGTAGCTCATTGTTTAAAGAATTTTCCCTATTTTTAATTTATAGCAAGATAGGGGAGCTGAGTGCTGTCATGTGATGTCTCAAACAAATGCTGCCTTTTATTTATTTATTTTCCTGAAATGAGCACACATAATGATGAACATCTCGTTACAACACTCCCCAAGCTGTTAGAACAAGAATCACCAAGTTAGTAAATGTTACAGGTACTTTTCTCAGTGTTGGGAATATAGTAGTGGAAAACATCTTAAAAGTAAGGCAGAGAGAGGTGCCTGCATGGCTTGGCTCGCTGGGTTGAAGCCTTTGCCTTTGCTGGGGTCATGATCCCAGGATCCTGGGATAGAGCCCCGCATCAGGCTCTCTGCTCAGTGGGGAACCTGCTTCCTCCTCTCTCTCTGCCTGCCTCTCTGCCTACTTGTGATCTCTGTCTGTCAAAAAAAAAAAAAAAAAAAAAAATCTTAAAAAAAAAAAAAAAGTAAGGCAGAGCTTTCTACCACCAAAAAGGAATTGTAGTTTATATATGGTGAAGCCAAAAGGGCTGGATCTCCAGCTATAAACCTTAAACCCCCAAACAGTTTACCTTCAACTGCTCACAGTAAAGTTCTCATAATCCATCGAGGTTGCTCATGTCCAGCATTCAGTATTATCGCTCCCCTTTGTTCTCCCAAGTACAATGTGGTTGACATGCTCTCAAACAGCCTTAGCCAATAGAACAGACTTCATTTGGATCCTGGCCCTGACAATCTATGCTTTAGGAAATTGTTTTCTATTATTATGGCCCATAATATTCTTGGACGTAATTGTCTCTCTCTCTCTCTCTCTCATTTTGTTTGTTTTGGACAAAACACCTTCCTGAAGGAAAATAATACCTTGGAAAATGTCAAAGAATAATAAGTTGGTTTCTTAATGCTAAAAAAAAAAAAAGCCTCTTTGGGATACAGGGACATTATCAGACAGAATGCCAAGCTATAAATATGAAATGTTTGTCGGCCAAAGTAATATTTCTGTGTCTTCTGAACAGTAATGAGTTTCATAGTCTGGAATGGAGAGGTCGGGAGGTCAATGTCATTATGACAGATTTTAGAATATAAGTAATAGGAAGCAAAGAAAATCTAAACGACAGGCCTTAAAATTGTATGTGTGTTCCTGAGTTACAGTCACCATTAGTGGTAATTTCTTTTCTTTTTTTTTTAAAGATTTTATTTATTTATTTGACAGACAGAAATCACAAGTAAGTGAAGAGGCAGGCAGAGAGAGAGAGGGGGAGGCAGGCTCCCTGCTGAGCAGAGAGCCCAATGTGGGGCTCGATCCCAGGACCCTGAGATCATGACCTGACCTGAAGGCAGAGGCTTTAACCCATGGAGTCACCCAGGCACCCCTTAGTGGTAATTTCTTAAGCTGTATGCAGCAAGGCACAGAAGGAAAATTGGAGAGGAAGCACCTAAGGAAATCAAGGGAATGCTAATAGATACATTAAGACAGAATTAAGGAATGAAGAGAGAGGAGGGAGAAATAAGACATGTGATGTGATTAGCGGGAGAATATTTATGATTTTTCATGAAAGTGAAGGTAAGAAACTGACCTAAAGGACTCACAGCCTTCCTGAGGGATGCCATATTGTGCTTTCCCTGAAGTACAACACTCACAAACAGGTCAGTGCTGTGTATGCGACCAAATAGAAGTGGTGATGGAACATTCAAAGTCTCAGTCACCTAAGAAAGGTTTGAAATCAAGGTGTCTGGCAGCCCCGGGCCAGGTGGTGGTGTCTTGCAGGTCCAGGCTACAAATGGAACAAGGCAGCCTCTGAAGTATGCCCCCGGGTCTGTGATTAGGCAGTGATGTTTTGTTAAATGTACTGCACTTGAAGGAAATTCGGGGTTTTTAAAATAGATTAGAAATTAAACTGATATTTTTTTAATGTGACTTGACCAGTATTAGCCCTTTTCAAAATCCAAATGTGTAAAATTCATTTCTGCAAGTCATGAGTGCAAGGTGGTGTGAGTATGGAGTCACTGGTCTGTTTCTGAGATAAAACATGAGCAAAGCTGTGCACCGAACATTTTTATTTGTTTATTTTAAAGATCTTTTTTTTTTTTTTTTTTTTTTTTTTTTGTTTTTTGAGGCAGAATTTACTGAATGTTTATTATGTTCTCACCAACATGTCATGTATTGTCTTTTCTTTTTAAGTTTTTATTCTAATTCCAGTTAGTTAACACGCAGTATAGTATTAAATTTAGGTGTATAATATAGTGATCCAACAGTTCCATACCAACATGCCCTGTGTTTTGCTTGGATTGATTATGTTGCTGAACATGAACAATATTTGAGATATGAAATGTTGTTATGCCATTTTTACAAACAAGTAAAATTAAATTCAGAAGAGCTAAGCAATTTTGCTAAAGCATATCCAGACACTAAAGGGAAGAGGCAGGATTTGAAAATAGGTAACCTTACTCCTGGGACTACCCTCATACCCATGACACTTTAAAGAGCTTGTTTTCCAATAGTTAAAGGATAGGTATATTAGAGCAAACTGTAAACTACATGCAAAAACATTCTCAAATAAATTCTAATGTGGCTTTAGGGAATATTCCCAAAGTATGTTCCCATGAGGTTTAATAAAGCAATCAGAAAGGTCTCATGGTCAAATACATTTGTAAAGGACCCCATCACATTCCCCCTCTTACACACTCAAACTGCATAATTAGAGTTTTGGGGAGTCTTTTTTAAAATTATTAAATTAGTAAAAGTGATTCCATTTCTCAAGCCACGAAAATTAATCAGGAGACTTTTTTTCTTTTAAATTATGGATATGAAAGTAGAAAGAGACTTTAAATAATAGAAATGGCATTCTAAAATAAATCAGTAGAATAGAAACCATAACACACTTTTGAATGTTACTAATAATACTAATAAAATTATCAAAATACAGTGATTATTTCTACCTGGTAAGTGCTGATTTGAGAGAGTATTATGTTCTCCAAGGCTTTGTTTTTCAATGTACATTTGGATGAGAAGCAACATCTTCACTCACAAGCCTACTAGAAATAAAGACTATTAGACCCATAGAACCTGAATCTACTTTCTAATATGACACCCAGGTGATTCATATGTTCATTATTATTTTGGAAGCACTGACAAAAGTAGATCTTTCTTAAGTTTGGAATTAACAGAATCACCAAGAATGAATACTGTTACGCTGAAAAAAAATAAATAAATAAATAAAAATAAAAAAAAAAAGAAATATTGATAATTCAAAAAAAAAAAAAAAAAAAAAAACCATGATAGTCATGAATGAAAGAGCTGATGGGCAACTTGGAATAATGGAGCTGAAGGACTCCTTCCTGAGGGTAATGGTGTCGACGTGACTTAATACTTAAGAATTAAGCACATCTGAACCTGTCTTTCTTCATACCCCCAAAACTAATGAAGCCTTAAACCCGGTGTACTGTCAGAGTGTCTTGGCCATTCACTACTTTGGAATCACCTGGGCTATTGTTGAAAATGGTAACAACTTTGTCTTGCCAGACATAATGGATTAAAATCCTCTCAAGGTCGGACCCAGGAACATGCCTTATCCGTATTTTAAAGATCTTATTCTTATGTCATTTCCACACCCAATATGGGCCTTGAATTCACAACTCCAAGATCAAAAGTCAAATGCTCTACCAACTGAGCCAGCCAGGCACCCCCACACTCAACATTTTTAATAGAAAAAAACACATTTTAGGTAATCAGGGTAAGCAGCACATATACATATATATTATACATATATTTTTTGTTATTGGTTCCATGTGATTTTATATTCCCAAATATTGTACAGGTTATACAATGGTTGGTTATTAATAAAAAATCATAATGGAAAATTAGATATTCCTAAGGAAAATAAAATTTAGAGGTTACAACTGGGTTTACTAATTTCATATACTGAACATCTTTTTGTATCAAGTATATATGTATACCTTTCTATTTACTGGTAGTACAGTTGTAGGTAAAGTATAATTCAGTTTAAGATTTCTTCATAAATGGATATATTGTTTCCGTGTTAACAGCAGTGACTCAGTTTTACACCTGTCCTGGAAATCTTCTAGTATGGCCATAGGCTGTATTCAATGAGGCTGGAAAAATGTATGTGTGAAGGAGTATAGATAGATAAGATCTCGTTACCTATGGAACTTGAGGTTACAGTAAATATTGAAGGAGAAATAAATAGAAAAAATCAAACAGCAGTTGCTGTGAAATTATAGTAATTGGCGAAAAACCAAAATTGTATATTTTATTTTTTGCTAAATTTCACCAAATGTTCTTCCTAGAAAGATCATACCAGTCTACCCTTCCCCAAATAGTTGTAGGAAACTGCCTTTTTCTCCATATGTTATCAGTGAGTATTATCAGTTTTACTCATCTAATTGCAACGTTTGACCACTTATTCATGTTTTAAGTCTTTTGAACTTCTAAATTGCTTGTTAATAAATTTTTGTCCATGCTTCTACTGTTTCAGGTGTGAATTATTTATAAGTAGTGCTTATTTATTATGGATATTAATCCCTTTTGTTTTATTTTATTTATTTTTATTTTTTATTGTTATTGTTATGGTAGTCACCATATGGTATGTCATTGGTTTTTGATGTAGATTTTCTATTTATTTAACAGAGTGAGCACAAGCAGGTGGGGTGGCAGACAGAGTGAGAAGCAGGCAGAAGGCGGCTCCCGGCTGAGCAGAGATTCTGACGCAGGACAGATCCTAGGACCCTGGGATCATGATCTGAGCTGAAGGCAGATGCTTAACCGACTGAGCCACCCAGGCATCCCAATCCCTTTTGTTTTATATGTAACAAATCTTTTTTCACTGAGCCACCTAGGCTCTTTTTGTTTTATATGTGACAAATCTTTTTTTGTTATTTAAAGGTTTTTTTTTTTTTCCTTTTCATATGACCTCTGTGAGCTATCTTCTTTATTTTTAGCCTACTTAATTAATCCCTATGCTAGCCATGTGTTTCTACTGAATTTAACACTGGACATTTATAGAAGAAAGATGGACATCAGTAGATATGTGGACAAAGTAAGATACACACATTCTCCGTGACTCAATCTTTCCTTTCATATCCTAGCCTCATTGTGAAAGATCCCTGTGCAGATGTCTGCTCCCTCTCAGGATATGGGTGTATTATGGGAAACCTGATCCTGCTGATTTTCCTAAGACATTGATAGCTGTTCTCCACATCTCAAGAGAGGTATAGAAATAGGAGTCCTCATTCTCATCATTCTGGAGAGATGGATATGAGTCTAGTTTTCCAAGCCAAAGGCTCTGATGTCTTTGTGCTTACTTCTGCTTTCCCTCTAACTTATTTTTAATCTATCACAGTATTACTGTTAGATCTGTCTTTCAAACATTGTTGCATTAGAGCATGGGGTTCTTAGCTTTAATTGGATTTTTCTTTGGGATTGAATGAAAGAAGGTACTCTACTACTAACAAAAATATTAGCTAGTGTTGAGATACTGAACTTATATTGGCTCAAAGTGTAAATCAAAAGACTTTTGTATAGGTTACTAAAACTCAGCTAGAAGAATGTTCTTATGTATTAAACCTCTCTATACAAAGTAAGAAATTTAGTCTATAATAGATTCCTACTTTATGACAAGAAGCTCCTAAAATTACATTAGATTTAGTTGGTTGGCTCATTCATGATATAGATGAGGGCAAAGAATGAAGCTTTTCCCGTAACTAGAAAGATGAAGAGTTTGGGAGCTTCACTGTTCTATCCTGTCTTTTTTTTGCTCTTCTCTGGTGCCTTTCCTTGGTCAACAGCAGACAGGGAAAATTTAGGTTGCTGTTACATTATTACATTATACTCTTGTAACGCATTTAACAATAAAATTTTTACTTACAATATTTATTGAACTCTTCTGCAAATAATACTCATGTCATCTGAAAAGTATTAAATGAAAAACCCAGTGTATCAGGGATAGGCAGGCTGATGTTTGATATTTTCTTAATATAACTGTTTAAACTATTTATAACTATTTTATCATCTGTATAAATATTTTACATCTGAACATGTTAAATGTCTTCTATTTCATCTTCCAAACAGTGGATTAGATATACTTTGCCCTTCCAAAGCACATAATAATCTGTTGCAATCATAAAAAGTTGGGAGAGATTTTTAGAATGCTCTTTTCATTCAGTACATAAGGTAAGCCTGGTAATTTTACAAAAATCAAGTTAAGAACAATCTCTAGCACCAATACAAAATATAGTCAGAAGCCCAAGTTAAGGGCGCCTGGGTGGCTCAGTTGGGTAGTTGACTGTCTTCGGCTCGGGGCATGATCCCGGAGTCCTGGGATCGTCCTGCATCAGGCTCCCAGCTCCATGGGGAGTCTTCTTCTCCCTCTGACCTTCTCCCTTCTCACACTCTCTCCCACTATCTCTCTCAAATAAATTAAAAAAAAAAAAAAAAGAAGCCCAAGTTAATGTGGTGCACACTAGGGACAATCTATGCAGAATTGTTGAGAACCCCTCACAACTACATGAGTTAGCTGTAGATCAAGAAGAAGGTACCAAGATCAAAGGTTAAAAGGTTATTATGAAAACTTATTGGCATTAATGTATGGGAACGAGTTCCAATTTTGTTTGATGCTTATCAAACTGTACTTGTTACTTTCTTTGCATTCAGTCACCCCATGAAACTGTTGACCCTCTTGGTAGTGATATTTTCATTGAGCTTTTGAGAATTAGATTCCCAACATTTTCAGATCATGTACAATGCCTTCTAGTAATGCTCATGTAAATAAAGATGCTATTTGAGGAGGATATCTCTAATACATTCTGAGTGCTGGCAAAAGACACCGTTTTTTAGGGGGGGAAAAAGCGCCCAAGTTTAGTAGTTCACACACTCTTGTTTTCTCCAGAAATTGTCATTTCATCAGTATCAACAAATCTCTCAGCAAGAGAATATTTATAGAACTAAGAACATTTAAAGAATGATTCTCTTTTAGTCTTCCATAGTTTTATTTCCAGGAAGACAAAAGGATGAGTATCAGTTGGTTAAATAAATAAATGAGTGAATGAAAGGCCTTGCATCAGTGCGCACCCTAGAAAGAGTCAACGCCCGTGTATCACACATTTAGTGAATGATGATTAGGTGATTAGGCATGGTCTGTGCAAGTGTAATCGTGGGGGTCCTTGCTTTCTACATACATACTAAGTCAGGGTTTATTAACAGCAGTTAAGGAGCTTCAAATCATAGAAAAGAGAAAATGTGAAAGGAAAATGATAAATTGGGACAAACGGTATCAGAGTTATAGAATGAAAAGTGTGTCTTGTGACCTTATTTTGATCACATTACAATTCTAAAGATCCATGTGCACCAATTAAGACCTGTTTTTGTTTTTAGAATCTGCAGAAGAGTTTACTTGATCGAAACATGCTTCCCTTACTATCCCAGAGCTAGGAGAGTCGTAGTTAATGATAGACTGTTCTGTTCAGGAGCTCCATGTGTCAGTGATCCCATGGGTGTGTTCCCTGGGTGAGTAGAGATACTGCTTACACTTTGTTTTGTAGTTCCAGAAATCAGCAGGAAACCAGTGAAAGTGATTCAGGTGCATTACGTAATAATGTAATAATTAGTTGAAAGTGAAGGAAAAATTATTTCAGTGTATTTTTGAGACTTTTTTGGTAAATTCATTTATAAAAAATTTTTTGAAGATTAAAAAGATGTGATGAAAATGTAAAAAAAATTAAAAGATGATGTGAGATAAGGTACTACTTGCTTTACTCTGTTATTTCACTTATCTTAATAATAGTCCTGAGAGATAGGTACATTATTAGCTCCATTTTACAGATGACCAAACTGAGACTCAGAAGATGAAGTGATTTCCCCCAAAGTTACCTGTTAAGTAAATATTAGTGTTGTAGTTTAATCCAAGGTCTTCTTACACTGAAGCCTGTGCTCCTAACCACTATAATTTCTGGTATCCCTGTTATTCTATTTAGCATGCAGAAGCCCATTTTCTACAAAAGGCAATTAATTGTTCATAAGCATAATGCTGTCTTCTTTTTTTGTTAATGGAACATTTTTGCTGTTAAAGATGAATTTCAGATTGACAGGAATCTCAGCTGCTCTGTGATGTTTCCTCGGGGTAGGGAGGAGGGAGCTGCTGCAGTTTGTAATGCAGAACTCCTCAGCTCTTTCCTGAGATGGAGACCGAGACCATGTGGCATTAGTCACATGTTGGGGGAACCAGGAGACAGGCACTCAACAAATGTCCATTCCTCAATCTGTGTGTCCTAAGCCACTCTCTTCCATTACAACACTGATTCTTATCTTTGTTTTAAATGTAATTTAGTTTAATCAGGAGAGTGATGATAATTACACAGGATTGTGGTTGTGGACTATTTAGACAAATTTTAATTGAAAAATACTGGTCAGAAGGCAATCTGTTACTCAGGGAGGAAAAAATTCATGAAAGAACTAGGTTACTAAATTGAGGAAGACGCAGGCCAACAACTCTGCAGGTCAGCCAGGATGTGAGGGGCAACAGAGAGACCTTAGAGAAAGACTGATAGTGAGAGACAGACCGTGGCGGGGAGGTACGCTGATGAGGAAGGGAGGGGTGCTGATGCGGAAGGGAGGGGTACAGTGGGGTGAGATAGAATTAGGCAAGAGGAATCTGGAAAAGGAGTACTATAACTTAGATTCTTTCAAGTAAATAGTGAAGACAAAGGAGAACCTGTAGTAGTATGTTTGAAAACAGTTAAAGCCCAGGTTGCCCTCCCCATAGCTGACCGGCTACTCTTCTTGAGCAAAGGAACCTTGGTTTATTGTAATGGTATTATAATTCATAAAGCCGGGTTCAAATGAGAGAAAATGTAGTACAAGCTAGGTCGTCAATCATCCCACTGGTGACACTTTTGTGAGGGGGTTGGTGCATTCTACGGTGGCATTCATAAAAGTTTTATGTCACAGGAAAAAAAAAAAATGATGGTTGAAAGCAGAAGAATGTGAATAAAAGGGGTAACTTGAACTTCTACACCTGAGGGCTTAAGGCTTACTTGGCCCCTTGTTCTCTTGACTGTAGTCATGGCGATGTTATCAACATGGTCATATTGAGGAAATGTGTAAGTTTCGTGACTGCACTTGCATTGTCTTGTTGGGCCAGTGGGTCACCATCACTGTTTGGAAAGACAACCAGAATTCCCTGGACTGGAAGAGGCCCGTTTTCCCCATATGTGCGTGAGGGTTACAAACAGTGAAAGCAGGCAGCTCTAACTGATGGTGAAAGGTCGGCCTGTAAGACGCGTCTCCTTGGTGATGTCTGCCTTTCTGCTGAACGTGCGGCATGTCCTTTGTCTTCTCTTTGTAGTTTAATTTGTTATAAAAAGACATTTACGAAATTCAGGGGGAATAAAAGTGTAACCAAATATGTAACAAAATTAGAAAGTAAATTAAATTCTCATTAAGAGACTTGAATTGTAAACAAATGCTTTTGTACACAGGGATCCTGCCTGATTTGTCTTCACTAATGAGCCTTTTTTTAAAAAATTATTTTTTTATAAACATACAATGTATTTTTATCCCCCAGGGTACAGATATGTGAATCGCCAGGTTTACACACTTCACAGCACTCACTATAGCACATACCCTCCCCAATGTCCATAACCCCACCTTCCTCTCCCGAACCCCCTCCCCCTGCAACCCTTAGTTTGTTCTGTGAGATTAAGAGTCACTTATGGTTTGTCTCCCTCCTGATGCCAACTAATGAGCCTTTTTTGCCATGCTTGTTTTTCCCTCTCTCTCCTTCCTTGCACAATATAGGACACTCATTTCCGTTTCAGTTGCTTGTGGTTGCGGCTTTGTCCTTGTTTTTATGGCTACAGGGCACACCAAGTCTCAGGGCAGATTAATTCCCTCAGTGTAGAGCAGGACTATCTAAAAGTAATGTTACTTTGTATACAAAATAAATTGCAGCATTTGCTGCTACTTGGGAGTAAAAAGCACCCCCCTGCAAGATTGTAGAATACTGTGGCTCTTGAAAGCTTGTGAGTGCTTCACCTTGATATCTGGGAGAGCCCTATATATCCACAAGCCCTGGACTAACAAATGTGCTTAATTTGATTTCTTCTCTAAGTACAGAAATTGTGGTGCTTGTTGGTAGAAAGTTGGCATCCTGTTGTTCTTTCAGCTGATAGAAAAAAATACAAGGCTCCTTATTCCTACATGCTTCTGCAGCTGTCTTGTCCCTTCTGCTGTCAGCAGGATAATTTTTAGGTATGGAATTGTTGTTGATTAAAGGGTAAAAACTTTGTCAGCCACAGACTGAGGGATAGTGAGAGATGAGATGAAAGAGACAGAGAATGTTTTAGCCAGATGAAAAAGGAATGGTTAGTTGGACAGAAAGTTGAAATGTAAGTGAATAAATACAGGAGAAACAAGCAAAACATGAGTTTTCCTACTACCCCCTGCACTTGTGGTAATTACAGTAGTCCGCAGTAGTCTGCAAAGATAAAGGGAAATTTCTGCCAGAAAGTTTAGGTCCTTTGAATTGAGGATGAAGAATGGCCTTTGGGGAATACATAAAGTTCTTCAAAGGCTGTTCAGTTCTGAATGCCAAACAGGCATACCAGATAGATTCCCTTCAGAAGTACTCAGAAAAGATGAAGTCGGCCACTGTCAATGTAGATGTCTGGGAAAACAGTGCTGACTAATGAATGATTCATCTCAACTAATTATTCTGCCCATAATATCTACCTTCCTTCAGTTCCAGTTGAGAAAGGTGAAGATGCCAAAACTCACATACATAAATTCCCAAAACTTAATTTTTGCCCTATAGTGGTAAGGCCTGTGTTTAGGACCAATGCCTAGTCATTAATCCCTCCTGACCTGTATCTGGGTATTGCTACCTTTTGTCTTTTAAGATGCCTCACTAACATCCTAGAGTTTTATTATCACCATTTATGGATTGAATTCTCTCAGGCATGAACTCTTTTAAATGAAGTCACTTGGGTTGAAAAATAAATTACTTGTTATTAGAACTCATTTTCCCTTAGTGTTTTTTTTTTTGAAGGTTGTCACATTTTGCCTTATACTTACTTATTTTATTCATAGCAATTATACAGTGTGCCTTTTGCTGGAGGACGCTCTAATTCACCAATTAAACACATTTCTAGGTCAATTAATACTATTTTAAATCCCTAAGCCATGGAACATCCAGCCCAACTATTTAGGTGGTTTAAGGGATTCGTAGGAAATAGTGACAATGAAGGTTTGACTGTTGTCTGCTTTATCGGTTATTACCATTATTACTTTAATGATTGGAAATACTAAGCAGGAGCATCTGCCATCATTTGACTAAAGCTGTGGAAATTGGTAATGCTTTTTGGTGCTTTATGTTTGTTTATAAGTAAAATTATATGATAAAAAATGTCACAAAAGTAAGAATTAGTTGAGAACACACTATATTATTATTTCTTATTAAGTATTATTAAGCTTGTGGTTTAAAGCTTAAACAAAATTTTGTAGGTGAGTGCCAGATCATTTTGTTTGAGAAGTAAACGTCTTACACTGCTGAGAAACCTGATTCCCCTCTGCTTTCATGTGTATTAATTTGGTGGAACCTCAGATGTCCTTAAATGTGGAAAGTAGATGGTGAGGCTGATTATATAGTAATAATGCTGGTTTATAAAAAGTAAACATGCTAGAGTTGACATATCCAGAATAATTTTTTTTAAAGATTTTATTTATTTGACACAGAAAGAGAGAGAGAGAGAGAGAGATCGATCACAAGTAGGCAGAGAGGCAGGCAGGGGGCAGGGGGAAGCAGGCTCCCCACCAAGCAGAGAACATGATTCAGCGCTCGATCCCAGGACCCTGAGATCATGACCTGAGCCGAAGGCAGAGGCTTAACCCACTGAGCCACCCAGGCGCCCTACCCAGATTAATTTTATCTTTGGAGGCAATATACAGAGTTACTAGTATCTTTCAGAGGCTATAATCTATTGTCATCATGTATTAACTGTTTAAAAATTATCTTGTGTCTGGGTGGCTCAGTTGGCTTAGTGTCTGACTCTTGATTTCAGTTCAGGTCTTGATCTCAGGGTCCTGGAATCAAGCACCCATCCCTTACCACGCTCTGTGGGGAATCTGCCTGAAGATTTTCTCCTTTTCTCCTTCTCTCTCTGCCCCCCACCCTCGCATGCACACTCTCTTTCTCTAAAATAAATCTTTAAAATTAATTAATTAATTGTCTTTTGAGCCAGAATATGTTCTACACAAGGAAACTATATTTAGTGCATCATAGGCATATCTGGTTTTTACCCCAGATAATTAGTGCCACCCTTACTGTTGAGCTTTGTTTCCAAATATTTTGGCTATTTTAAAATATGGTTACTTTTGGGACGCCTGGGTGGCTCAGTTGGTTAAGCGGCTGCCTTCGGCTCAGGTCATGATCCCAGCGTCCTGGGATCGAGTCCCACATCGGGCTCCTTGCTAGTGGGGAGCCTGCTTCTCCCTCTGCCTCTGCCTGCCACTCTGTCTACCTGTGCTCACTCTGAGAAATAAATAAATAAATAAATAAATCTTAAAAAAAATATGGTTACTTTCAAAATAAAGGAAGGCACTGGAAAAGTAAAAGAGAGATTCCAAATGTGCTTTGATCATGACTTTTTTTTTTCCATTTTATTTATTTTTTCAGCGTAACAGTATTCATTCTTTTTGCACAACACCCAGTGCTCCATGCAAAACGTGCCCTCCCCATTACCCACCACCTGTTCCCCCAACCTCCCACCCCTGACCCTTCAAAACCCTCAGGTTGCCCCAACCTCCCACCCCTGACCCTTCAAAACCCTCAGGTTGTTTTTCAGAGTCCATAGTCTCTTATGGTTCGCCTCGCCTCCCCAATGTCCATAGCCCGCTCCCCCTCTCCCAATCCCACCTCCCCCCAGCAACCCCCAGTTTGTTTTGTGAGATTAAGAGTCATTTATGGTTTGTCTCCCTCCCAATCCCATCTTGTTTCATTTATTCTTCTCCTATCCCCCTACCCCCCCATGTTGCTTCTCCATGTCCTCATATCAGGGAGATCATATGATAGTTGTCTTTCTCCGATTGACTTATTTCACTAAGCATGATACGCTCTAGTTCCATCCACGTCGTCGCAAATGGCAAGATTTCATTTCTTTTGATGGCTGCATAGTATTCCATTGTGTATATATACCACCTCTTCTTGATCCATTCATCTGTTGATGGACATCTAGGTTCTTTCCATAGTCTGGCTATTGTAGACATTGCTGCTATAAACATTCGGGTACACGTGCCCCTTCGGATCACTATGTTTGTATCTTTAGGGTAAATACCCAGTAGTGCAATTGCTGGGTCATAGGGTAGTTCTATTTTCAACATTTTGAGGAACCTCCATGCTGTTTTCCAGAGTGGTTGCACCAGCTTGCATTCCCACCAACAGTGGAGGAGGGTTCCCCTTTCTCCACATCCTCTCCAGCATCTGTGTGTACCAAGTTATCATTAGGAAGGATTCTGCACTGATCCAGGGTATCAGGTTTTTTTTTGTTTTTTTTTTTTTTAAGTCTCATTACTAAAGATTCACAAAGATTACACATGCATTTTTCTGGCACTAAAGAGAGGCTGAATTCCAGAACTTTTCTGTTGACTATTGAAATGCCAAATTTGAGTGAAGGTCATGTCTTTATTTTTTTTTTATTTTTTTTTAAAGATTTTATTTATTTATTTGACAGACAGAGAGATCACAAGTAGGCAGAGAGGCAGGCAGAGAGAGAGGAGGAAGCAGGCTCCCTTCAGAGCAGAGAGCCCGATGCGGGACTTCATCCCAGAACCCTGAGATCATGACCTGAGCCGAAGGCAGCGGCTTAATCCACTGAGCCACCCAGGCGCCCCGAAGGTCATGTCTTTAAAACAAAACACAGACACACGGCCTCTTAGGAAAAAAATAGAGTAAAATATCTTTTTATCTACATTTTATTTCCTTCCTATCTTCATAGTAGAATCTCCAGAGAAAAGGTCTGGGGAGTTGATGCTGTGTTGGGTATAGGGCCGGGTGGAGTCCTCAGGCTCTAAGTGCTTTGTGAACAAAGTGTAGGGTCTCACATCTAATTCCATGCAAAGCAGTATTGAGCTACAGAAAGTGTGTAAAAAAGTCTGAGTCCAGATTTACTCAAGATAGTATATCAAAGTGTTGAATTACTTTAAGTCTTTCTTCCCATTTTGAGTACTTTTTAAAATTTTTTTTGGCTGCTGTGTTGTTTTGTTTTGTATTATTTTCTTCTTGTTTGCTCAGCCATCTCCTTAGGACAGGATTTTGGGCAAAAGTAACATGCTCCTAAATAAAATGGAAAAAAAAAAAAAAAAAGTAACATGCTCCTCAGGATGAATGCTCAGATTCCTCACCATTGAGAAACAAAGCAAACATACATGGGCCTGGGAGAAAATTCTTTTTTTAAGAATCAAAAAAGGACAAAGTGTCTTCATAATCATTTTTTGAAGTATCTTCTGAGATTTTGAAATACTACTGAATGGTTAATAGTATATAACCAAAAAGGGAGAGGCCAACAAGCGATAAGTGCTTGAGATGAGCACTGGGTGGTGTATGTTAGCAATGAATCAGTGAATTCTACTCCAGAAACCAATATTGTACGGTACATTAACTAACAAAATTTAAATTTAAAAAATCATCAAAAAACTTAACATGAAATGGTACGTTTGTTCAAATACTAAAATAGTTCTTGGGTGATGGCTTTAGAGGAAATTTGATTTTAGTTTACTATTTTACATTTAGAATATGGGGCACCTGGGTGGCTCAGTCAGTTAAGTGTCTGCCTTGGGGCTTAGGTCATGATCCCAGGATCTTGGGATCAGACCCCACATCTGACTCCTTGCTCAGTGGAGAGCCTTCTCCCTCTCTGCTCACTCTGCTTATGTTTCCTCTCTCTCTCTCTCAAATGCATAAAATCTTAAAAAAAAAAAAAAGAATATAAAATACCTAGGTGTTCCAAACACTTGGAATAACCTAACTAGTAGTCCCAGAATAACCAATACAAATACTTTGTGTTGTCAAAAGATTACTGCCCAGTGAATTGCATAATGTTCATAAAACTTCACAATAAATGATTTGTGCTGATATGGAATTCAAGGCATACATTTTTTAAAAACCTGTAAAGTAAACAAAGATAAAGTTTCTCATTTCCCAGTTAACACTGGAACAAACATGACCACCCAAAGAATCAATTTCATCAAGATAACTCGCTAAAACAATTATAAGCATATGTTAGATTTGTATTTCTTCAAGTATTCTGGACAATTTTTGTCCTTGGAAATACTTGGGAAATCTTGTGTCAATATACTGATTCCAGAAGAAAATATAATTAAACATTTTAGACATGCATTTCAAATTTGATTGATTTTTCACAGAAATTATTGAACATTTTAAATTACTTCTAAAGAGAAACTATGCATTAATCTTCCATATGAGATAATACATTATGAGGTTGTCATTGGCCTATATAATTTTATATCATTTGTGTCTTAATATTATTGTTGGCTACATTTTCTTATTTTAAAGATGGACCTTTCATCTTTCTTATATTATCTCCTAACAAAATGTGACTTTAGGTTCAGTGAAATCCCTTATAAATCTTTCGTATAATTTTCAGCAGATGACTTGGTATTCTAGAATATACAGATTTTCTTAGGTGGTATGTTGGGGGGTTCTTCCACTTCATAGGCTTCAGGCTTAATGTAATACATACAACTTTACTTGTTCTAGATTTTTTGTATTACAGCAAGATCTATAGTATCATTTGTATTTAACACGATATAACCTCTTTGCACATTTAAAAAAATATTTATTTGAGGGAGAGAAACAGAGAGCATGTGTGCACATGAACAGGGGGAAAAGCAGAGGGACAAGTAGACTCCCCACTGAGTGGGGAGTCTGACTTGGGCCTTGATCCAGGACTCTGGGATCATGACTTGAGATGAAGTCAAATGCTTAACCAACTGACCCACCCAGGTGCCCCCTCTTACATATTTTTAAGTACACAGTATACTACTGTTAAATATAATCACAATATTCTGTAGCAGATCACTAGAACTTATTCATTTCATGTATTTCATGTTACATTTCATGTAACTGAGACTTCATATGCTTAAAACAGCAGGCCCTGTTTTCCCCTACCCCCTGACTCCTTGCCATCTCTGGCAACCACCATTCCAAGTTTGATTCTGTAAGTTTGACTATTTGACTGACCTCATGTGTGTGGAATCATACATTATTTGTCTCTCGGTGACTTACTTAATTTAGCATCATGTCTTCAAGGTTCATCCATGTTGTTAGATATGGCAGAGTTTCCTTCCTTTTTAAAGGCTGAATAATACAATGACTGTGTGTGTGTGTATCTGTGTGTATACACACTATATTTTATTTGTCCATCCATTGATAAACATTTAGATTTATTCCATATGTTAGCTATTGCAAGTAACAGCGCCATGAACATGGTAGTGCATATATCTCTTGATATATATATATATATACACACACACATACATATATATACATATATATCAAGATATATATATATACACATACATATATATATCTTATACATATAATATATACATATATATCTTGATATATACGGAGATTATCCTGTCAGTTTTTTTATATATAGAGAGGTGGAATTGTTTGAGGATATGGTAATTCCATTTTTAATTTTTTGAGGAATTACCTTACTCTTCCATTGTGGTTGCACCAATTTATATCTCCATCAGCAATTCTACAAGTATTCCAATTTCTCCACATCCTGACCAATATCTTTTTTTTTTAAATAGCCATTTTAACAGATATGAGGTAATATCTCATTGTGATTTTGGTTTGCATTTGCATTTCCTTGATTACTAGTGATGTGGAGCATTTTTCACTTGGCCAGTTGTATGTCTTTCTTGGAGAAATGTCTACTCAAGTGCTTGGCCTGTTTTTAATGGGACTAGTTGATGTTTGCTTTATCAACTCTATCAACTTTATTTTGAGTTGATTCTTGTATACAGATAAGGATCCAGTTTCACCCATTTGTATGTGGATATCAACTTTTACCAGTACCACTTGTTGAAAAGACTGTCCTTTCCTCATGGAGTGTTTTTTGCGCATATACCGTCAAAGACCAGTTGATAGTATATGTGTGGGTTGATTTCTGGACTCTCTTTTCTGTCCCATTGGTCTATATGCCTGACTGTATGCTAGCACCATAACTGTTTTCATTACTGTAGCTTACTGTTGTATGGTTATACACAAAAATGTCGGAATTGCTCAAAAGGAATCATTGTAACACAAAAGAACTGAAGACAGTGGTACTGTAAATACTAAAACATAGCATAACACTTATAATGAAATTAATGAAGAGTCCATTGAAAATACAGATGGGAGTCTTTTTATTAGGGGAATCAAATGCAGTGTAAAATTTCTGGTATGTTACTTTTGTAAGTCAAAAGGTAAATATCAAGTGGTTAAGAAAATAGTAGATTCACAGATATTATATTTTGTTAGTGTGTGGTCTACTTGTCCCAAGTCCTGAGAACCTGTTATAAAATGTTGTTAAAAGAATAAAGTCTTAAGAGCCACTAAAATTTTGCATCATAGAAAGCACAGCCAATTTTGGTAAACCCATTAACTTGTCTTCTAGAACAAGTGCAAAATACTGCTTTCCTATTTCAGACCTACACTATCCTTCAAAGTTTCACTCTTCATATAAATAAGTTACAGTATTTTCAAGAAGATTGTAAATATAGTCATCAATAAATAATAAGCATTTTGCTCAGAGAAAAAGCAGAATAAGCTCTAGTTAGTAAGAGAACATATTATTTATGTCATTATCACATATCCTAGTTAGATATCACATCTAAGATGCATAAAATTGGTAATGTTCAGAATGATTTTGTTCCTCGCTTATGCAAAGAAAGAGCTTGTGACTCTTTTGTTATTCTCATGAAAAAATTACTAATGAGATTGGTATTAAAGGAGTCCAACTATATACTTAGTAGGAGTTCAACTTATATTACTACAAAAATTAGGTTGCCAAAGTATGCTTTTTATCTCTCTCTTTTCTTTATAGAATGTAGTCATTAGGAAGGAAGACTATGGTTTACTTTTGGAATATATTTGTAGCCCACCAACCTGAAAAAACAGACATGATCATCCTTGGTAACTTTTCCTCAAAAACTTTATTTCTCCGTCGTTAACAAAATAGAAAAAATGGTGTGATAAAAATAATACATTTCATGAACATTCTTTAAAGGCCAATTTGGATTCACCCAAAAATAGAAGGATACTCTTGACTTTTCATCTTACCTTCCTGAGTCTGCTTCAAAAGTGGTGGTTGGGTGGTCGGCTGGTCGGCTAGAAGACGGTTGTTAAGAACATAGTGCTGGGTGCAAAATGGGACTTCATGGCTTTTAAAAGCCATGTTTAAAAGCCATACAAGACAGAATAGGTGTCATTCACAATGCATCTTTTGCTGATAATTCATTCTGGAAACAAAGAATGAAATTTGGGTGTGTGATTTTTTTTTTTTTATTTATTTATTTGACAGAGAGAGATCACAAGCAGGCAGAGAGGCAGGCAGAGAGAGAGGAGGAAGCAGGCTCCCTGCCGAGCAGAGAGCCCGATGTGGGACTCAATCCCAGGACCCTGAGATCATGACCTGAGCCGAAGGCAGCGGCTTAACCCACTGAGCCACCCAGGCGCCCCCTGGGTGTGTGATTTTAATGTAGTCCCTGATAGGATAGCTGTCCAATATGTTTATGGAAGAATGAGTAGTAAGAACATGGCTGCCTTCCCATGCAGAGGAACATAGCCAAAGGGCAAGGTGATCACATGAGTTGATGAATTGGCACATGATGGCCGATTTGCCTAAGTCCAGTGCCATTAGCCTTAACCACTGTGCATTGGAGTGACAGCAGTAAAACACATACAAAAAGGAGCAGCAGAATAATTAAGTTCTGTCTTTCCAAGGACACCAAAATTTAATTTTGGAGGAAAATACAAATTCACAATGTTTTAAAAAATTGGAAAAGTTGTAGAATAAAGCCTGCATCCAGCCTGCAGTTGTGATGAAAAAGAAATACTAAGTCAAAGAAGAGCTTGCTTTCGTATCTTACTATAGGAAGAAAAACTGATTATATCAATACTTCCTTCCTTTCCTCTGTCTCACTTACATTCCAGTAGAGACTTTGTAGAACAATGAAGATATTATATATTACCATTATATTTTTTGAGTTACTTGTTTTTTTCAAATGATTAGGGAAATAATTTCGATGTAGAATTATTATGATTTGAGGAGCTATTAACATTTAAATACCATATTCTTTCAGACAAGGAGGAAAATATATTTTCTCCTTTTATTCCTTTTTTTTAAAGGTTTTATTTATTTATTTGACAGACAGAGATCACAAGTAGGCAGAGAGGCAGGCAGAGAGAGAGGAGGAAACAGGCTCCCCACTGAGCAGAGAGCCCAATGTGGGGCTCAATCCCAGTACCTGGGATCATGACCTGAGCCAAAGGCAGATGCTTAACCGACTGAGCCACCCAGGCGCCCCTCCTTTTATTACTAAACATTTTTTGTAAAATTGAGGAATTGGAATGTGCTTTCTTGGGTAAAATAAGGAAAATGAGGAAACTTTATTCCATCAGAGATTCTTAATAAAAAATGCACAGCTCAACTCTGAATCCTGACCTGGAATCCTGATTTGGTAATTTGAGAAGGGCCAGGTCTGGTGTACACAGGAAAAAATTTCACTAAGATCTGTTTTTAGTTATGAATCATTAGAGGAGATGATTCCAAAATTTCATTATAGCTATAATACTGCAATACTGTAACTTTCAGACCAGATAGAGTTGTACATCTTAACATCTTCTTCTGTGGGGAACATATCTTTAAACCTATTCTTTACTCCCTATATCTATCTTTCAATTTTTTTTAAACCACTTACGCCTTCTACTTCTAATTAAATTACATATTTGTTTACAACCATATGATTATATTAATAGAGCTTTTGTAACAAGTATGTGTGTGTATATACCATATCCATATATAGACAATGCACACATATATAAATATGTGCATGCAATATGTGCAAGAAATCTTGTTTCTGTCATTCATATTATCATATTTATCCTTTGCTCTAATGACAAAATGACAAAGGGAAATGTTCGTTTGTTATACCCAAGGTCCTGAAACATATATCAAGGTCGTTCAAGGGCTATGATGGAGAAAACCTTTGAGTCACATGTTCAAAATTGAATACGTTATCTCTGTCTGGGCTTAAGTAGTATGAACCCAAATTGAAATATTGCCATTTTTATTAAAATACTTCTCAACTATCAGATATAATATAACCATTTCTTATTTTAAGACTATATTATAAATTCTTCTTTCATCAGTACTTAATGTTTGCTCTATTGCTCATGTGTCCTTTGAGTAAGGCACCATTCTTTAAGTAATCTAGAATTCCAATAATATTCCATAAGCATACTATTGTACTTCTATAATTTACTGTAAGTACCTTGGTTCTTTATGCAGAAATATAATGCATAAATTTCTTATTTTAGTGCTGTCGTAAACAGCTTAATAATGGCATAACTATATATTTTCCATACAAAGCACTCAGAATCCTGCAGATTATACTTTCCACCTTCTTCCTCTATATGTTCATATGTCTATAGCAATCTTAAATCTTTTCAAGCAATCTTAAATAATTGCCTTCTAATCTTTTAAATACAGGTCTTGTAGAGTAGTAGGCTATAGGGAAATTTTATCAGACATCTTAATGATACCATGGTCACTAATAACTTTGTGTCTCCTATTCCTCTTGGAGTCCCAGAACAACAGGGAGAGAACTTTGAATAATCTGAATCATTCCATTTTCCTATCATTAAATAACTCCAGTCTCCATGAAATCTTGGATGGTAATATAAGGATGAGAGAAAAAGGCAATAATGTGCGCTTTATGGGATACAAAAAGAACTTGAACTTCTATTACATCTTCATGATGAGTTGCAGATTTACTATTTAAAGACCTCTCTGGCAATTTCAAAGATGAATAAAATGTTGAACTGTAAAGTAATATTAAAAAATCTTAATTCGTTTTGCTGAAATAATCTTATATAAATAATATTTTAGGTTGATAGTCTTTTATTTAATTATGAATGAAACCAGTTTTTATTTCATCTTAACCTCATCTCCCTCAAAATTCTGTTCAAGGATAATCAAATATCATTAGGCATGTCCAGCTCATTTATGTGCCCTACCTTGTTTAAATGATCAATTTTAGAAATATTGTCAGAGATTGCTTCAAGCCAGGTGACTCATTTTGTGATTGATGATACTAGAAATGCTGATATTTTTATTCACTATTTCACCTCTTCATGCATCACAGAGGTTGTTTGAATTCTATAAATCCTCATCACCGGTAGTGGAAACACTTTGAAATCAATGAAGTGTTTCTACAATCTCTTTTCCATTCTCTTACTATTAATAATAGCTTTGTTTTCTAATGGGTTCAAAATGGTGTGTGTTGGACCGTGTCATAGAAGTCTTTATCACTGTCAAGTGTTTTTGCCTTAGCAAGTAGTGGATTTCCTGGATTTGAACCATGGCTTTCCCTGTTCCTTATTGTGTGATGGTAGAGAAGAATTTCTACCTCTTTGTTTCCCAGTCTGGAATAATGGCAACCATAGTGATACTGCTCTTAGTGATAAAGGAGTCTTAGAATACTGCCTGATACAGTTCTCAATGATGTATGCCTGGAAGATGGTTCACCAAAAGAAAAAAGGAAAAAAAAAGATAAACCCATCAAATAGCAACAAAACCTTTCTTATCTAAGATTTTATTTATTTATTATTCACTCATTCATTCATTCATTTATTTTAGAGAGAGAAAGAGTGCTTATCAATTAGTGAAGGAGCAGAGGGAAAGGGACAAGAAGATTGCTGAACATGGAGCCCCCCTGAGATCATGACCTGAGCCAAAATCAAGTCAGATGCTCAATGACTGAGCCACCCAAGCACCCCCAATATATATTTTTTCCTTATCCAACGACATTAATGAAACAACTAATATGTTATAAGCAAGCACTGAGTAGTACTGGGAATTCATCTGGAATGTAACACTAATGGCCTTGGCCGTGTGAATATTTAGGGTCAATTGAAAGGTCACAAACCATACAACAATCATCTAATAGTGTGATCATCTTTTCATAGGGGAAAGTATAAGGTGCTGTTGACAGTGATTGTCTCCAAGTTGAGCATTAAGGGACGGTTTCCTGGAAGAAACAGGGCAAGTTAGAAACTCAATATTTTTATTCTAAACAAACTAGGGATAAGATTTTTTTAAACAATCATTAATATATTCAGTAAAATGCTTCAAGACTTTTGGGATAGTGAATATCATACAGACTCTTGAAAAATGCCGTTGTTACTTTCATAGCATGAGATCAGATCACCTCCAACCATTACTGTTAGATGATCTACCAGCACTGAGGTACTCTCTAGTTTGTTGAAGATTATAATTCTTGATTCTTTCTGTATCTAACTCTATTTCTGTTGTCTTACCAATTTTAACATTCCCCTCTTCTGTCCTTAATCAATCCCTAAGGGTCCTTTCCTTAAATGAGCTTGTCCTTCACCATACCCCAGCCACTAACCTCCATCATCATCATAAAGGCCTTTCTGTTACCAACCCCCAAATAACCTCATTCTCAACTGCTTAAAGCAACAAACCTAAATGGTAACACAAGCTCTGGTGGTCAGAAATCGGGGTGCCTTTCACATAGTATCTCTGGCTACAAGTGTCTTATAAAGTTGCAAACAAGATGCTGGACAGGGTTGCAGCCTTCTGGGGTTTCACTGGGGAAGCATCTATTTTTTTTTTTTTTAAAGATTTTATTTATTTATTTGACAGAGAGAGAGAGATCACAAGTAGGCAGAGCAATAGGCAGAGAGAGAGAGGAGGAAGCAGGCTCCCCACTGAGCAGAGAGGCTAATGCAGGGCTCCATCCCAGGACCCTGAGACCCTGAGCCGAAGGCAGAGGCTTAACCCACTGAGCCACCCAGGTGCCCTGGGAAGCATCTATTTTTAAACTGAGTCACATGATTTGTTAGCAGTCTTCAGGTCCTTAGTGGCTGTGGATGAGAAACATCAGTGCTTTGCCAGGTGGATCCCTCCGAGGACAGCTCATACTGTGGCAGCTTGTTTTTCCCAGGGTAAGGCCTGAAACGGTTTAAAATCTTTTTATAACCTCAATTCACAAGTGACACTCCCTCACTTTTGCTGTGTTCTAGTTGTTAGAAGTCAGTAAGTCCTGCTCACACTGAAGGGAAGGAAATTATACAAGCAGGTGAATGCCAGACGGCAGACATCTTTGGTGGATACCTTAGAGATTATCTCCTATACCTTGTCTTTTCTCACCAAATTTCTAGAACTTACTTTATTTCCCATTCTCATTCTCTTCTCATGACCTTCATTTCCATTTTATGAAAAATTAGGGACAGTCATAAAAAACCTTCACTTGTTACCTCCATATTATCTACCTATCTTTATGTCTTGCCAATATTTTCTTTCGTCTTGTTGTTACTAAGAATGATTTGTCTTTCCACACCTAATCGAAGGCCACCCTCCCCACCTGGGCTCCAGAGCCCAAGCAATATTGCACAATTAAAGATACTGCTCAAAAAGACATTCTCTGTTTTTTCTACATCGGCTTTTTTTTCTTCATTGGATCATTCAGGTTGCCTTTTAATTTCTTTCTTTTTTTTTTTAAGATTTCATTTATTTATTTGACAGAGAAATCAAAAATAGGCAGAGGCAGGCAGAGAGAGAGGAGGAAGCAGGCTCCCAACTGAGCGGGGAGCCCGATGTGCGGCTAAATCCCAGGACCCCGAGACCATGACCTGAGCCGAAGGCAGAGGCTTAACCCACTGAGCCACCCAGGCGTCCTGCCTTGTAATTTCTTAAAAAACTCTCGATTTTGCATCACTTTGTAGCCACTGCCCCATTTCTGTGTTTGCCTTCTTGAACATAACATAACTTGAAAAGATGGGTTCTATTTTTTATTCCAATTCCTCTCCTCCTATACCTTTTTTGATAATTATATTGCATTAGGAATTTTTCTTTGTTTTAGGGGTTTTCTTAGTAGGAGAAACTTTGTTTCAATTCTAAATACAGCATATAGAAAACAGATGGATATAGGTTGAGTAAAGAATTTGAAAAAAAATAAAAGGTAGGGGCATATAATCTTTCTTAAGTGTGTATGGCTTCTGCACGATAGCAAATTCAGTTCCTAAATTAGAACAACTTTTAGTTAACCAAAGACAAAATATTCTTTGGGTAGTAATCAACCCTGCCCATTGGTAATGCCAGTCTTCGTGTTTCATGATGTACTAACAATTTTCTTTTCAAAATTTGTTTTATTCTCTCCTGAAAAAGTTATAAAATTACCAGCTAGAATTATTTGTGAAAAAGTCAGACCCCTTTCAACCCTGGAGTGATGAATGTATTCATTCTTAGATAACACTTTCTAAGCCACAGTGCCATGGTACATCCACATTCTTTTCTTTATGTTGTGTTGACCAGGAATTGCGTTAGAAGTTATTTAAGGCTGGGAATTGGTCTGCTATTTTAAAGGTGTTTGGCTGGCTTCATTTCTCACATGATCAAAGCAATCTGTCTATGGTTCAGACTGATGTTCTTCACTCAATATGCATGACCTCCGGAATTTATATGTCCCAGACGACCTTATAAATTTTCATTTAAATAGTGTTCCAAGGCAACAAAGGCAATTCCCATTACTGTCCTAGCTGTTAAATCTGGGTATTAACAATATAAGTTTCAGTTTATTTCCCCTGTAAAATCACAGATTTCTTATTGTTTAGCTTGCCAAAACATCCTTCGTTTCTAAAAGGAGCAGTCCACACCTGAGAGAGTGAAATGGACAGTTGAGAACTTGTCAGTTACAATGATCTTCATTTTATAGCATTCCTCCATGCCAAACAGTATCTCTCTAGAATTTTGATTTCTCACTGCAGTACTTTCAGTCTTGACCCATGTGCTGTGGTTTGTGTTGCAGAACTGCTCAAGACTGCTGAGATTTTGGTATTAAGAATTAAATCATTTTTAAAGGCCCAGGAGGATCTGTTCTCCACTGAGAAAAATAAACACCTGAAGGAAAATCAAAATGCACAAAAACATGGCAAATAGATGTAAAAAAATAAGCAGTAAAAAAGGAAATCTAAAACTTACCACTCTTTTCAATGTCCCTTTAACCAACCTCTGTGGACTGGTAACATTTTCTGCATTTTGAAGGAATATTCTTTGTTTACAATGGAGTTCCCCAAAACATTAGGAGGATTTTGTTTGCTGTGCCATGACTTCCAATAAGTGCACTTGTCTCCCTATTTTTTGTGAATATTGATTTGCTCAGACACAGCTTCTAAATTCAACTGCTGTATTAAATCCATTACTCAGTTACTTAACTACTAGTCACTCTTAGTATTTGCCAATGGAAACATTAAGGCAATGGGAACAGGAAAGGCTGAGATGATGCTGAATTAAAATGTTGTTTAGTTAGTACTTGGGTAAAGACTCCAACTCAGCATTCAAGTAAAATAGAAAATCTTAGCACAGTATATTTGAGTCTTTTTAAGACACAGGTGTTCGTATGTTCTTCCTTTTGGTATTTGTGTTACGTAATATTAAAATAATACTTCATTCCATAATTATGGTCAGAAATGAACTCCTTGTGTCATCAAATCAGACTGGTTTACCATATGAGTGGTTTCTTGATAGAGTTATGTTGAAAAATAATGACTAAATAAATATTTATTATAAAATTATTTTTCAAGCATCATGGGGCATATACAAACAAATTAGTTAAAATTAAGAAATTTTTCCTCAAAATGAGACAGACTTGAAAGGTAGTGAGAAATGCAGACTTATTTTTTTTTTTAATTACAAAAATCAGAAAGTGGTGTGTCATAGAGAATAAAGAAGAGAAATTTTTCCGAAGTGGTGGCCATCAGCTCAAGTTCTGTGCAGATGGTGGGTAATTTTGAGATGGGCCTTCAATGAGAGGATGGGAGGTGTTGGGAAGACATTCTAGACATGGAAAAATGCCAGAAAACCCTGAAGACACTAAGACTTAGGGCATGCCACAAAATTTATTTGATCAGATCATAAGATGGGAAAATTGATTCTCCATAAGTTAATTCTAGAAAGTTGAGTTGAAGCCACATTTAGTCAGACCCTAAAGACTAAACAGAAAGGTTGGACTTGACTCTGTAAGAAATTTCAACTCCTGAACCCTTGCCTTATCCAGTTTCTTTCCCAGCTTCCTAAGGCAGCATCCGTGGGTGGGCCTAACCTGGGTCCAGACTCCACCTTGCTCAGAGCAGGAGTCTATCAACTCTGTCTGCTCCCACCCTTTAGTAGGACTGAGGCTCACTCACACTGTGTTGCTGATCAAATCTGGCAACTGATAGGGTTGGTGTGTACTTGGGCTTGCATAGCTCCCAGTTATAGCAGTCCTTCTCTTTCCAAGTTGCCTTTGAGCTGAGAAGTTGGAGGTGGTACAGAGCCTCAAAACTCATACGAAGTCTTTTCAGTTGTCTAGATATTTACCTCATTTTCTGATAATACGGACTTTTTGCGGGATTGCATTATGGATTTGGGATAACCTTAAACTCTCCTGAAGCTGGTAAGACTCTTTCTCTGGAGGAGTGAGATACTACACCCCATACTTCTGGTGAAGGCTGATGACATTCTATATAAAATCCATGCTATCATGAGTGCTGTGAAGTGTGTAAACCTGGCAATTCACAGACCTGTACCCCTGGGGATAAAAATACATTATATGTTTATTAAAAAAAAAAAATTTGGAAGGGGAGGCGAACCATAAGAGACTATGGACTCTGGAAAACAACCTGAGGGTTTTGAAGGGTCAGGGGTGGGAGGTTGGGGGAACAGGTGGTGGGTAATGGGGAGGGCACGTTTTGCATGGAGCACTGGGTGTTGTGCAAAAAGAATGAATACTGTTACGCTGAAAAAATAAATAAAATGGAAAAAAAAATCCAAGATTATAAGATATTTTAAGATAATTCTGTTGCTTTAGGCAGATAATATTCCGTACCTCTCCAGGCTCTTAAAACATCTGTCTAAACCTTGCTTGAGATTGCCAAATTTCTGGCATTCTCTTTGGGGCTTTCCAGGTACCTATCCTAAAGTCTGTTTGTGGAACTGGCTTTTGCAGGTCCAACTTTTGCTCTTTCCTGGGATTCTTGGCCCCAGCCTGCATCATGGTAAAGATGATAGGCACAACGTTCTGTATATCTGATTGTGTCATAGTATCTAAATGATTTTAAGTAAGATTTTTAAAATCATTACTACTAAGAAATTTTAGGTATATAAGCAATAAAGATACACATATATAAATAAGCAAAGGAAACATTTACAAATCTGAGCGAAGGGGATAGTTCTGGGCAAGAAGTAGCACCTGAAAAATGTCAACTATGGCAAGTCATACATATCTACTAGAATTGATCCCCAAAATTACTTTTTATACTCTCTGCAATTGTAAAGAATTATGCAGACGATGGTTCACTTTTTTTCCCCATTTTATTTATTTTTTTTCAGCATAACAGTATTCATTGTTTTTGCACAACACCCAGTGCTCCATGCAAAACGTGCCCTCCCTATTACCCACCACCTGTTCCCCCAACCTCCCACCCCTGACCCTTCAAAACCCTCAGGTTGTTTTTCAGAGTCCATAGTCTCTTATGGTTCTCCTCCCCTCCCCAATGTCCATAGCCCCCTCCCCCTCTCCCAATCCCACCTCCCCCCAGCAACCCCCAGTTTGTTTTGTGAGATTAAGAGTCATTTATGGTTTGTCTCCCTCCCAATCCCATCTTGTTTCATTTATTCTTCTCCTATCCCCCTAACCCCCCATGTTGCTTCTCCATGTCCTCATATCAGGGAGATCATAGGAATCTATACACAGAAAATTATAAAGTACTCATGAAAGAAATTGAGGAAGACACAAAGAAATGGAAAAATGTTCCATGCTCCTGGATTGGAAGAATAAATATTGTGAAAATGTCTATGCTACCTAAAGCAATCTACACATTTAATGTAATCCCTATCAAAATACCATCCATTTTTTTCAAAGAAATGGAACAAATAATCCTCAAATTTATATGGAACCAGAAAAGACCTCGAATAGCCAAAGGAATATTGAAAAAGAAAGCCAAGGTTGGTGGCATCACAATTCCGGACTTCAAGCTCTATTACAAAGCTGTCATCATCAAGACAGCATGGTACTGGCACAAAAACAGACACATAGATCAGTGGAACAGAATAGAGAGCCCAGAAATCGACCCTCAACTCAACGGTCAACTAATCTTTGACAAAGCAGGAAAGAATGTCCAATGGAAAAAAGACAGCCTCTTCAATAAATGGTGCTGGGAAAATTGGACAGCCACATGCAGAAAAATGAAATTGGACCACTTCCTTACACCACACACGAAAATAGACTCCAAATGGATGAAGGACCTCAATGTGAGAAAGGAATGCATCAAAATCCTTGAGGAGAATGTAGGCAGCAACCTCTTCGATCTCAGCCGCAGCAACATCTTCCTAGGAACAACGGCAAAGGCAAGGGAAGCAAGGGCAAAAATGAACTATTGGGATTTCATCAAGATCAAAAGCTTTTGCACAGCAAAGGAAACAGTTAACAAAACCAAAAGACAACTGACAGAATGGGAGAAGATATTTGCAAACGACATATCAGATAAAGGGCTAGTATCCAAAATCTATAGATGGTTCACTTTTTACATCAAGTATAGATCACTCTGTGGGCAGATGTCCTGACATAGGCGTGCCTACTGTTTTTATCTCTGAGTTTTAGTTATTCGGAGTTTTTTGTAGTGAATTTACATAATACTATTTTATTTTTTATCAAGAAGGAATGTTTGAGTTCATGGTAATGATCATTCCTCATATGCTCGTTGAGCAATTTCTGTAGAAATGATGGATCAGTCTGGGTAAAAATTGCATATGAAAAAAGTTAACTTTAAGACTCATTCATAAGATGTTAAAATTCCCCTACATACTCTTTACCTTTTTTTTTTTAAAGATTTTATTTATTTATTTGACAGACAAAGATCACAAGTAGGTAGAGAGGCAGGCAGAGAGAGAGGAGGAAGCAGGCTCACTGCTGAGCAGAGAGCCTGATGCCCGGCTTGATCCCAGAATCCTGGGATCATGACCTGAGTCGAAGGCAGAGGCTTTAACCCACTGAGCCACCCAGGCGCCACGACTCTACCTTTTTTTTTTTTTTTTTTTTTTTAAAGATTTTATTTATTTATTTGACAGATAGAGATCACAAGTAGGGAGAGAGGCAGTCAGAGAGAGAGAGAGGAGGAAGCAGGCTCCCTGCCAAGCAGAGAGCCCGATGCGGGGCTCGATCCCAAGACCCTGGGATCATGACCTGAGCGAAAGGCAGAGGCTTTAACCCACTGAGCCACCCAGGCGCCCCACGACTCTACCTTTTTTTAACCTAGGAATCTTTATGGGCATCTTCACATTATCAGATAAACTTCTTTCTATAGCATTCCTCCAAATTTAAGTGATTGCTTTTCATGAGGTCTCCTGAATAAATAAGGAGAACACAGAATTTACACTCCTTTATTGGAAATTGGTTAGACTCTAGCTTAAAAAATAGCTGATGCTTTGTCATAGAGACTTTTTATTTTTATTTTTTTATTTTTTTACCATGCAGGCCTTATTACCACCTCCAGTAAAATAAGCTATTACAGTGTCACGTCACTAGATGAGGAGAGTGTCAGCTCTATTGAATTCCAAGTCACTGAAATTCCTCATTATTAATCAGCTTGTACAGCCCCGGAAGAATAACGCATTTTGTCAAGACAACTTTAGAGCATTTGTTTTCTATGTCCATGTACAGTACAGCATAGCTTAAACCACTGTCATTTTAGGGGATTTGCTTTTTCAGCACCACAATAGCTACCTACCAGAGTAAGATTTAATAATAGCTGTCTGAATCAAGCTTGATGGTGAAAACCTACCAAACAGTAGGCCTATAAATTTTGGAGCATATGCGAATCCTAGTAGCTCCTGATTGGTGAGTCAAGACTGAATAACAATTTCTGAAAGAGATAATCATGTTATAGATTCATAAACAAATGCTGTGTATTTTCCAGACACGTAACCGTGTTAGGCATCAGCATCATATAACTGTTCGGGGTGTTGTATAACTGTCCTAAAACTGTTGTGTACATTAAAAATGGTACTAGTGTGTAGTATAGACTGAAAGTTTGTGTTCTCCCCTCTCCCAAATTCCATTGTGAAATCTTCCAGTCCAGGAAGATCATATGGGGAGGACAGACCTTCAGGAGACAATTAGGTCACGAGGGTGGAACCCTCATGAATGGCATTAGTATCTGTTTAAGAGCTACCCATCCCTCAAACTCCCTTTCCCTTTCTGCCATGTGAGGGCACAGCTAGAAAATGACCATTTATGAACAATAAGGCAGGCCTTCATGGCATACTGACTCTGCTAGTGCCTTGATACCAAACTTCCCAGCCTCCAGAACTGGCAGAAGTCAATTTCTGTTGTTCCTATGTCACCCAGTCCAGGCGAGTTTGGTTCAGCAGCTAAAACAGACTAAGACAGTTTGTGATGTAGTCTGCCATCATCTTTTTGTTTTAAATCACAGTTTGAGATAGCAATTTGCTAATTATGCTTTTAATGTGATTGCTATAGTCATCCAGCCAATATAATTTAGAACCCATAGAGGATTTGTTAGCATAATTTATTTGTACCATCCATTCTTCTAGGACAAATTGAATATTTATTTTGACCACTAATCTAATGCAATATTGTCATGAGCATTTCAACTTTCTTGTACAAAATGAACAATATTTGCCTCACTATTTAAATTTTTTATTTCTATGAAAATAACAAGGCATGTAGTAAAAATGTTAAGCAGAACAAAGAAAAATGAGTCTATCTCATTCTTACAACCTCAGTCCTACTCCCCAGAATTAACGTTGTGTATCCTTTCAGAATTTTTTCAGGCATATACACAAACACATAAATACATCTTGTTTTGTACCAGAAGGATAATACATACAAACTCCTCTGTCATTTGCTTTATATTTTAAAGGAGTTTTCCAGATTATCATAACAAATCTATTTGTTTCTTTTTAACAGATACATATAGGAGTACTTTCTATGGATGTTCATATTTTATTGAACTAATTGTCTCCTGAGAAATAAAGTTCCTTAAAGGTCTTCCCCTCTCCCCTACACAAACAATGCTATAAAAATAACCTTGTACACATATATGTGAGTTATGCCCAAATATATTTTGGTGAAACACCTCAAATTAAAATTGATGAGTCAAAAGCTTTGTTCGTATTATATGTGGTTAAATTCCTCTTTAAAAATTTGTTCCAGGAAATCTCACAGATAATTTGTGGAAATATGTTTTTTTTCATACATTTGATAAAACTGCATATTCTCCATCTCCATTCATTCATTCATTCATTCTTTTTTATTTTTAAATTTATTAGAGAGAAAGAGAGCAAGCAAGGGGCAGGGCCTGAGGGAAAGGGAAACATCTTCAAGCATGCTCCCTGTAGAATGTGGAGCTGACCTTGGGCCAGTCCAGAACCCTGAGATTATGACCTGAGGCAAAATCAGGAGTTGAACATCCAACCATCTGAGCCACCCAGGTGCCCTCTTCTTTTATTCAAAAGTTTGTATTAGTGCCGTTCTTTTCCTGCTTAATTTTTTTCATAGCATTTATTACATCTGGGATGATATGTCCACTTATTTATCTATTTCTACTCCTTGAGAAACAACATGGGCAAAAGATTTTGTCTAATCTGTTCATGACCATGTTTCATATGTCTGGAAATGTACCCAGAACACATTCTGTGCCCCATACAAGTTTATTCAATGATGGACTGAATGAACGATGATCTGTCTTTAGGACATAAACCTCATATGAGATGGAATTTTGATGAAGTAAAAGTATCAGAACTTTCTTCTGTGACTTTGGGATTTGTGTCTCCAGAAGGTAATTCTTGACTACAGAATTACTTTTAACAATTAAAGTTTTTTCTTCTAGTTCTTTCACATTATTTCACAATAATGCTTTCTTAGAAATATTTTAAGTAAGAATGGAGGTAGACATCCAGCTTCATTTTCCCTAAAAAGTCTCTAAAATAGTTTTTAAAAATCTACTTTCTGGGGCACCTGGGTGGCTCAGTGGATTAAGCCACTGCCTTCGGCTCAGGTCATGATCTCAGGGTCCCAGGATCGAGCCCCGCATCGGGCTCTCTGCTCTGCGGGGAGCCTGCTTCCTCCTCTCTCTCTGCCTGCTTCTCTGCCTACTTGTGATCTCTGCCTGTCAAATAAATAAAATAAAATCCTTGAAAAAAAATTAAAAAAAAAATCTACTTTCTTCTGATTTAATCACCATCTTTACATACAAGAATTCTAGATGTCCTTTGTCTATTAGAGCTTTCTCTTTCAGTCCACTGTTTTATTTATCAGTTCTGGGTATTATGCCACATTATTTTCCTTACTTAGTGATCTATTTTATTACTAATTAAGACTAATTCCTCCTAAATGGCTACTTTCTTTAGACCTTTGTTGACTAATTTGCTGATATCTTTCAGATTAAATATCACATTGCTTCATTATGTTTTGACAAAAATATTTTGACTAGGCTTATAATTTGTGGGATAATTTTGGGGAAATTCATTTATGGTGTACAGCATTGAGTTTTTCTATTCTGGAAAATCTTGTATTTATTCAAGTCTTTTGAAAATTTTACATTAAACATTTCTGAATTTCACTATTAAGTATCTGATGTTGCTTTTTGTATATGAAATTTGATGTCCTACAGTTTCTAATAGCTGTTCTTTTGTGTGTGTGGTCTATGTACCAAATTCTCCTAGTTTCTTAGTTGATTCTTTTAGGTTCGCTATGTATAGAATAATTTCTCTGGAAATAGTGATAATTTAATTCCCTGTGCGGTTTCCCTATTTGTTTTTGAATATTTCATTGTACTCTGTAGAAGTACTTTAGAAAACTGAACTCAAAATTGTATGAAAATCAAATTAGTTTTATCTGTGCCCTAAGGCAGACTTCATCTTACCAAATCAGGGTTGATATATTCTTTTAAACTAAATCCATTCAAATATTTTCTAAGTTAGTTTTTTTTTCAGGTAATGTGTTTTTTTTTAATCTTTAATCAAGAAAATGCAAAATAGTGATTAAAACTATTTGAAAGAAAATGCTGGGAATTCTTAGAAAGCAATATCAGAAATCATCTGTGATAGAGATGGGATTCCTAGTAGGAACATAATTTTAACAGGCAACTAAAATTAAAGATAACATAAAAGCAAAGAAAAATCACAAAAGAGCCTTCATACATAATTATAAAACAAACAAACAAACATGTGAACACATGCTAGATTTTGTTTGTCTTTCACTGGTATTCTCCACATGGTTACTTTGCCATGAAGGATCAATGGAGATCAATGGTGACTGCAAACCACATGCAAACTTTATAAGTTCAATTTGGAATTAGGACCAAAAAAAACCCTTCAAACTTTAATAATTTATTCTGTAATCAATTTATTTTTTACAAAATATTGTCATTACAGAAATAAGAAAGTAAGAAACATTTGCCTGCAGCATTGAGTTGTAGCTGCCTTTGTCAGATATTGAGATCATTATGATGAAGTTCTAGAATGTAGGTGAGGTTCAGTGGGGTGGAGTCTAGAGCTGAGGACTGAGAGAGAATTCTTGAGATGTCTTTGGTGCAAAATGGTGGTGTATTAAAGCATGGAGACAGGACAGTGGGCAGGAAGAGGGGCTGCCAGGGGGTTGTGAGGAGTGGCTGACTATATAGGCTACAGGGGTTGGAGAAGGAAAAGGAAGGTTTCAAAAGAACATTCATATGCTAAAGAGGGCCTACAAGATACTGGAGGCCTTGAGGCCTTGCCATTGTCCGGTTAAGGTTGCTTTTCTGCCCTAGTAAGGTATTAACATGAAGATAGTTGGGAGACCCTGGGTGGCTCAGTAGGTTAAAACCTCTGCCTTTGGCTCAGGTCATGATCTCAGGGTCCTGGGATCGAGCCCCACATCGAGCTCCACATCGGGCCCTCTGCTCAGCAGTGAGCCTGTTTCCCCCTCTCTCTCTGCCTGCCTCTCTGCCTGCTTGTGATCTCAGTCAAATAAATAAATAAAATCTAAAATAAAATAAAATAAAGATATTTGGGAGATTCCCAGAAGAATGTCACACTGTCCTACCCAGGAATAGGGGCTGGTGGGGAGTTTGCCAGGTGTCAGCTTCTGCTTTGTCTTCAGCAGCCTTCTGCTCCCTCATCAATTACCGTAGTTTCCCACATGTCACTGAATGGTTCTGCATCTGACTTTTAGCATTTTTAAAGGCTAGGAAAACGTCCAAGTAATGCTTTGATAAAACGTTTGAAAGCTGTGGTTTAGATATAAAATTATAAAATGTATAAGCTAATGTAATTTAAAATTTTTATACTCCGACAAAAATACAGAGGGTTAATTGCAAGCACGTGAGGAGTTAAATGCCTGGACTTGAGGCCACTTCACCTACTAATGGAGTTGAGAATGTTGCTATGTGCATATTACATGTTGTTTTGATGATAAATGTTAAAGAAGACATGATGTCGCAAATTCATGGGCCTAAATAGTATATAAAATCCACAAACCTTTCATTTACTGATCCAATATCAGATACTTAGGAAATTGCTCACTTAAATATAACATGTGGTACACTTGCCTCACTTACCTGTCTGGAAATCTCATTTTCTCTCTAGGGGCTCAGAGAGAAGATAATTTCATTTGAAATTGTTGAGATTTATTTGCAATATTTTAGATACACTATGTTTGTGTGTGTGTGTGTGAGTAGCAGTTTTCTGAAGAGACAATAAATCCTAATAGCTAGTATCTTCAAATTTGCTGTCAGAAGTGGTTTTCCAAATGGGTTAGAAGAATTATTCAGCTTCTCGAAGCCCGAATTTTATCACATATAAATTGGGTAATGCAGCTAGATTCCCTTTCTAAGGTTGTTAGCAATGTTAAGAGAAATAATACAAGCAAAGTTTTGGTCATTTTGTCTCAAATCAAATATATTCTTCTGAGTAACAGCAGTAGTAATTATGAATTCTACCACTCTTACAAGTAGCTTGTCTGTTAGAACTCAGAAGGAGGTCAGTATATTTGCATGTGCTATCCAGGTCCTCTTGTGTGAAATGGCAATGCTCATGGGCACTCATTTGTTTTCTCTACCTAGACACAGAGACAGAACACACCCTCTTTGAATCTATAGAAGGGCTGTTAGCAGTAGAATGGGGTTTCCTGAATAGCAGAAATAACTCTCTCTTATAAATGGTAATTGTCATTATTCTTCATGTTGATATAGTAGGTAGGAAAACTACTTGTAATCCCAGTTTTCTGATAAGGCTAAGTAATTTATACTAGTTCATATAGAAAGTTGTAGCCTTAATTGGGCTGCAGGTCTCTTAGTTTCTCCCATTCCTCTAACACCTGATTGATCGTGATGTTCAGTTTCATATGTTGGAAACTAAAAAATAGGACTCATTCGCTAACAAGGGTCAAACAAAGAAATAGATGCCTGAAATTGAATTGGGGAATCAATGTAAAATGTTGCTCACAGGAAAAAGATAAAAAAGGGGTGTGGGGGGCGTTACAAGTAGAAAGAGTTTAAATGCAGAAACTAAAAGGCAGAAATGAGATATTCTGCAAAGAGAAAGAAAAGAGTGGTTTAAAATGTTTCAAGAAAAAAAAGGGGGCAAAAGTAAAAAGACAGTCACGTAAAATGAGCCAAGAGAGCAGACATCAGAACAAAGCAAAGGAACAGATTTCCTGGCAGAAGGACATTATTAACAGTTATAGGCTCTCACTTCATTGGTTATGTGATAGGTTCTGAGCTTTTTTTTTTTTATAATTTTCATACCATAAGCTATGCTTTGATTTCATTTCTTCAAATCTCAGTTGGGGCCAAATGCATCCAGCAGTGACGAAAAAGATGGTACAATGCAATCAAGGCATCGTTAAATCCACTCTGGGAGTTGCCCATGCTTTGCATTAGGTTAGATCAGAAGGGAAGTTATTTTGCAGTAGTCAGATGCCTTCACGGCACTTTTTTTTTTTTTTTTCCCTGTTCTCGTACAAACTAAGACGACTCTGCTTAGGATACAGAATTCCAAATGGATTTTAGTTAGGGAAAGTCAACATGTAGTGCAGACATAGGGTGTACCAAAATGATGTTTCATGCTAAAATCAAGAAGCTTAGCATTCAACCAGTTAACTTCGGCAGACGGAATTGCAGATAACAGATAACTTGAATGCTCAGTACCAAGGGACATGCATCGTGTTCACTCTGCACCCTGAGCATTGGCTTTGGATATAAATTGACTATGTCTGAGTCTGAAGGCACTAATTTTTCTATTATAAAATGGTCCTGGGGCGCCTGGGTGGCTCAGTGGGTTAAAGCCTCTGCCTTCGGCTCAGGTCATGATCCCAGGGTCCTGGGATTGAGCCCCGCATTGGGTTCTCTGCTTGGTGGGGTGCCTGCTTCCCCTGCCCCCTCTCTGCCTACTTGTGATTTCTGTCAAATAAGTAAATAAAAATCTTAAAAAAAAAAGTCCTTCAGGCAGTTTCATTTAGTGTCTGTTTTATAAATAGGTGTCACTAAAGAATTGACAACACGAGGGGATTTCACACCAGAGTCGCACCTTCTCACTTCCTGAAAGGCTTCGTTTTTAGCTTCAAACTGGAATCTTAGAATAGCTTCTTGCATTGGCTTTACTGGTATTTAATAATTCTAGTGAGTGTGATAGCTTCATAAAAATAGCTCATGCTCCAACTCATCAGAAACATTATCTGTTACTAAAATGAAATAAAGAATAAATAAAGCTTCAATAATTAAAATTTTCCAAATTTAAGAATACAGAATATAACTAATAATACACTATTATTTTTATCTTTTTGTCTACTCACATAAAATAAACTCTTTGCGTTCTTTCCTGCTTGCAGGATAATCTAGGAGTGTTTTTTTCTAGTAGGCTTGTAATGATTATGTAGAATTTCACATTTTCCCAACAAAATGTTCTTAAATGTAAATACTAGCTTATAGTAGAAAAAGATTTCCAATTCCTTGTAAACAGTTGAAGTTTATTATGTGTAATGATTTAAAAGGCTTTAACTTTTCTTAGTGGCTCACTATGTAGTAGAAAAGTATCATGTTTTTCTTTAAGGATCAATGTTTTGGATGAATGGAAAAAAAAGAAACAAGTCACAATTTTTGTCTCAAAGTTTACTCAAATTTCTTCAATGCAACTTTAATCAGAACATTTGTTTCAAATGACCATATTCTTCTATGAGAATGACTAATCAAAAGAGAGTAAAGAGTGAACACTGGATACTGAGCAATGAAATGATCTTCCAGGAGTAGTTCTTGTCCCTGTGCCTGTGCTTGGCTGGCTGGTGTGTGTGGCAAGAGCCGCTCCGGTGACACGTGTTGGTCTCAGTTGTCTGCAGAACTGTCTTCCCAAGACTGTGTCTCTACAGGGAATAGGAAATTTCCCAACTGCGTAAGGACCAAACAGGTCCAGCCTTTTAAAGAATTTTTGTGGTATTAACAGGCTTTTATAGACCATTTTCACAAAAATTTCAGTGAAAATTTTAAGCCTGATGATTATACAAAGTTCGAGTTTCTCCAAGGAATTTAAAAAAATCCAACAAAACCCATCATAAGTGATGTTTGAAGCCGGGAATGAGAAGGTGAGAGGAGTTGGAGGAAGACCAAGAAACTCCCTGTGTTCTCGTCCTGGATTTCACTGCACACTTTAGAACATTCTTATAGGGTTGTTTGAATTAAAGCGGACCTGGAAGTTTAATCTAATTCCAACTGTTCATATTCTCAAAAATTGCTAATACATTGTCTTCAAATTTATGAATACTTACTGTATGCCAGACTCTGAACTGTTCTCATTCAATCCTTATAAAAGTCCAACCCTACTGACCCCATATTGTACCCCATTAGAAAACTAGCATACAGAGGTGGTGAATATTTTGGTCAAGATCATCCAGTTGGTGAAGGAACAGAAATTTTAACTAGCTATATCTCATGCCACTCATACATAGTTGTAGGAAATTTACTGTGCAATCAGAAGTTACATTAAATGTACCCTTCCAACATGTTCTATTTTATTTTGTCCCACAGCCATGACTAGTATTGTTGTTCACTGGATGGCTCTATATGCTTTCTAAAAAACGAAGTGTTGTTAATCATGGAAAACATAGCTTCCAAATATGCAATTCAAACCACTCACTGAGACTCTCACATAATTCTTTATGTTTCAAAAGTCATTCAAAATAGATGTTTCACATACTGGAACCTAAAGATTTCCTCCAACAATGTAAAAAGGCAATCTGCTACCCCCTCTTTTTAAAATAAAGCTCTAGCTTCTTATGAGTCAACTTTAGCCGACTAGTAATTGTATTATTTTATGTTGTCAGAAGCCTCCATGCTTCCTTTTCTAATGTGCCAAGGTCACTTTCTCAATTATTTTCCTTTTTCGGTGGGTCATGATTAAGCAAGTACTACTCCTATCCTATGCAACTAAAGTAATAGAAGACCTGAATCCCCATATGATCTAATTATATAAAAATTTGGCTCGCTATTATGCTAAATGTGCCCTTTGACCTGAAGAAAATATTTCGAAGATGTTTTGTTCACTGAGAACGATAAATGAGATGCATCAGAAGTTCTTTAACTAATTGAGAAATACTTGAGTGATCTTGTCTATTTGACTGCTACCTACTGGGACACATTTTACTGATGGTGTGAAAGAAACTTTGGAATCTAATCAGTAAGGTGGAGCATTTTTAAGCAAGGGATTTAAAGATTAAAGAGTACTGTCATTGAGATGAGCTTCAAAAAAGGAAGAACACAAAAATACACGATCAAATATTTAAGCCAAAAGATACTTTTTAAAGTAGATAAAGTTCATTTAATTAGACCATGCTATTGAGAGAGATAAAAATCTCTAGTCTGAAGCTGGAGAAAGATAGACTATTATATTACTTTATCTTTGTTTAAGCACTAAAGCATACAAGTTATAGATAATGTGCTTCTGCCTGGTGGTTGGGAGGTGGAAGGCTCTGATTTCATGAGGTGTATGTGGTACGAGTTTGCAAGCCAGATGATTCCAGCTACTTTCACAAAAACCACTCTAGCAAAGATTCATGTGATCCTTTCCTTCTGGGGCTCAGTGAGATGCAGAAGACCTAGATTTTATAGGATGGATAGTTAGCTTAAATGGTTGCATTATGTTGTAAATGATGGCAGGGGCCATTTAGCTTTGAATAGAGAACCCTAGTCCATGAAAACAATGTGACCCTGACCTTGGCTAGCCATCTCATAATGTTTGGTCATGACTACAACTGGGCCCTTGAGTAAAACCACTCAGGTAGCTAACAGTTCTCATTACCATTAATAAATGAGGTAGAACTCTGTTGCTTTGTTTTTGTATGTAGAGGAGAGTAAAAGATAGGCAGAGAGAGGCCTGGTAGTTCTTGTAACATGTATATTTACATATTTATACATATCATGGGCATATATATATATATATATCAAGTGCATAATATATAATACATAGATTATACATATATAATTATATGTATATTACACATATAATATGTAACTTATGTATAATATGTAATGTTACATCATATAGTATGTATAATAACATATGTAACCCATATATTATACATATTATATATACATGTATAATAGAGTACACACATGAGAGACTGATGAAAGAAATGACCTACACAGTTGTTTAGGATACATGAGCCCAGCATCTCATGGGGTAGTCCATCAGGCTAAAGAGTGAAAAAGAATTTCAGTTCAAGTCCAAAGACCATCTGTGGGCAGAATTACTGTTGCTCCATGGAGGTGAGGCTTCATGCCAGTAAGGCCTTCAACTGATGAGGTGATGCCCACCCACATTGAGGATAATCTGCTTTTTTCAAAATTCACAGATTTATTTCATTTTATTTTATTTTAAAGATTTTATTTATTTATTTGACAGAGATCACAAGTAGGCAGAGAGGCAGGCAGAGAGAGACAGAGAAGCAGGCTCCCTGCTGAGCAAAGAGCCGGATGCAGGGCTCCATCCCAGGACCCTGGGATCATGACCTGAGCCGAAGGCAGAGGCTTTAACCCACTGAGCCACCCAGGTGCCCCCAAATTCACAGATTTAACTGTTAATGAATGTTAATGTCACACCACAGAAAACTTAACAGAAAAATACAGAATAATGTTTGACCCAATATCTGGTCACTGGTGTCCAGCAAAGTTGACATAAAATTAGCCAACAAAAGGATGTCTAAACAAATCATGGTGCCTTTAGTCTAATAATGGGGAATCCTAATAAGACCAATGAAATGACCAATGGCAACTTTATCAGCAGATTTGGATAAAAATCAAATCTTTTTGATTTGTAGGCTGATCATTTGTAAGTCTGTGTCCATTTTAGTCTCAATGTAGAAAAATAACTCGGTCCACTGGAAGGGCAGGACTATATGGTTAGGCAGTGCTAGAATGTCTGAGAAGGTAACCTGGATATAAAAGATAGAATTTTGATGCTTTGAAGACCTACACTATATTCCAGTCTATTAAGTGTACAATAGCAGCATGTCTATACAAAAGCAGGTATTTTAATTAAAAAATGCTTCATGACTAAAAGATGTTAACTATAATTAGAGTTTACAGCAAGTTGTAATCACTAATCACAGATCACCATAACAAATATAATACTATGAAAACGTTTACAATGTTCTGAGAATCACCAAAATGTGACAGACACAAAGTAAAATGTTGTTGGAAAGATGACACCAATAGACTTGCTCAATACAGGGTAGCCACAAACATCAATCTGTAAGAAAAAAAAAAAAAGCCAAAAATACCTACAATATCTGTGAAGCCCCAAAGGAACAAAGCACAATGAAAGGAGGTATGCCTGTACTGTGTATCTAAGAAGATTGATTTCCACCTGTAGTATAGTTTGTACCTGAAGGTTAAGGAATGTGTTCAGAAACAACCACATTGTCTTGAACATACCCACAAACTGAAGGTAGAAAAGGCCCATAAGAAACTCCTGGCTGACCAGGCTGAGTTCCATGGACCTCAAACCAAGAAAACATGCAAGCACAGGAGAGTGGCTACAGTCCGAGAAGGAGAAAATCAGCAAAACTCTGTCCGAGGCAGAAGAGACCAAGAAATAAATTACCTTTCTCTTGCCTGTCCATACTGGCTTTGGCAATGATTCTAATTAGCCATTTAGTAAATGAGGCTTACTCTGGTTGCCTCCACCACCCCCATCCCCGCAAAAAAGAATATGGAACAAAGGCCTTAATATTGTAACCTCTGCAGAGGATGTCTGTGATGATCCATTAATTGCCCTTAGATACTCATGCTTTCTTCCCTCCCTGACAGATGCCTAGGCCATTACTGTGGATTAAATACAGTGTGAGCGCTCCCAAAAGAGCAGGGACCAGGGCTTCTAGCCAGAGATTCATAAACCTTATTAGTATACCTACTCTTTCTGTATCCACACTCTTCTGGCTAAGGTTTCCTATACATGCCAACTGCACACCTCTAATATGTCTACACTGATTGAAGCAGTGGCCCTCCTTAGGAACCTGGCAGGTCTCATGTGTAGGTACTGATAAGGTACCCTTGCTTGAAGTGGGGTTTAGAATCCTAATTTATGTACATGTGCCCAGGCACATAATACTACATGCATTTTCTGTGCTGGAAAAACACAGGGTAGAAGGGAACCAATTTTGAGCTATCTTGAGCATTACTCAAGAGAGCCATTGGCTAAGAAGCATATTGTTGTATGAAAAGGCAGAAGCTGTGAAGGGCATAAGAAGAGATTATTTGGAAGTTAACTCCCACATGAGAAAAACAGGCCTCCTTCAGAACCTGGCATATGTTTCATAAGAAAACATCTTAATTCCTAAATACTATTGAAAATATTAATATGAGATATCCTAGGGAATAGAAACATAATAGCTAGATACAAGTTGAAACTAAAACTATAGTGAAGAATGAAGGACATATCCAGGAAGAATATTCTAGATAATAGATGGTGTGATTAAGAAGATAAGTAATCTTAACATGCCAGTGAAATTATCAGCCAATAAAAAACAATGAAAATTTTAAAAAATCAAAGAAAATCTTGATCAGAACAGGAAATAAAACTATAGTATAATATTACATAATTATTTAAGTAAAAAGTCTCCAAAAGGTAATTGATTTGTCATTTTCTTTCGAAGTGCCAAGTTTTCATTTCTGTATGTGTTCAATTACGCCACCTAGGTCAAGAAAAATAGTCCTATAAGTAAAATCACTCTTGATAAGTTTTTAAATTCTGTAAGTAAAATGACAAAAAAAAGTATAGGAGATTTAATGAATGTTATGGGAAAATGTCCGTAATTTTCCATCCATAGTTTCCATCAGTAGCAAATTGAAATATGAGATCTTAAATAGTTCAATCTCATTTTTTCAATATTATCAAGAAACAAAATGGTGTCCTAAGTATCTCTGAAAAGTTACTTTCCTGGCCAAAACAAACAAAATTAAACCTGAAGGGTATGGGAAGGATTTTTCCAGAGAATATGTAATTTAGGATTAGTTTAACATCCCTATTTGTAAATTTCTAGGTCATAGAATCTTTTTTTTTTTTTTTTTTATGTGACAGACAGAGATTACAAGTAGGCAGAGAGGCAGGCAGAGAGAGGGGGAAGCAGGCTCCCCACTGAGCAGAGAGCACTATGTGGGGCTCGATCCCAGGACCCTGAGATCATGACCTAAGCCGAAGGCAGAGGCTTTAACCCACTGAGCCACCCAGGCGCCCCCCACGGTATTCTTTATCTGCTCTTCTGCCATTCTGACAAGGACTTAAGCTTGCTTTCTTCTTCTCTGCCTTTCTAGCAATTTGTCTGCATCATTATATGTGAAGTCCTATGACCTAGATATTTGCAAATAGGGATGTTAAGCTAATCCTAAATTACATATTCTCTAGAACACCTCTCCCCCTCCCCCAGTACCCTTCAGGTGTAATATTTTTAATTTGTTTTGGTCAGGAAGTAACTTTTCAGACATACTTAGGACAACCTTTGTTTCTTGATTATATTGAAAGAATGAGATCGAGGTATTTAAAATCTCATATTTTAGTTTGCTACTGATGAAGCCTAGAGGAATAGTCATAGTATTTCTTCACTTTTGATCACATAGTTGAAATTGTAACATGGTGAATCTTCAACTTAAGGTATTTATAGAATGGAATTTTTTAAAAAAAGATTTTATTTATTTATTTGACACAGAGAGAGATCACTAGTAGGCCAAGAGACAGGCAGAGAGAGAGGGGGAAGCAGGCCCCCAGCTGAGCAGAGAGCCCAATGGGGGGCTCGATCCCAGGACCCTGAGATCATGACCTGAGCTGAAGGCAGAGATTTAACCCTCTGAGACACCCAGGCGCCCCTAGAATGGAATTTTTTTTAAAAAAGGTATCTATTAGATATATGATTCTTCCTTGATTTGGCTGACAAAGGCCAGAGGTCTCAATTGCTTGGTGACTTTCCAGGAGATTCTAGAGTATTATCCAGGTTCCAGTCTTTGAATAGAAGATAATTAGCATTAGGTTCTTTAGGTCAAGGAATTTTGTGTGGGGATTTTAGGTTTTAGTTGGAGGAGCATTTAGAATAATGTAAGTAAATAGGAGCTCAAGGGATTTATTTTGGGACTCGTTCTTTCGAAAAACTTACTGCACAGTGGCTGCAAGCATTTCCAACGTGATTAAGCATTAGCATAAGGATTTTGTTTACTTTGGATAATGCTAATCATGTTTTCTTTGTGGCTGAATACTAGCCAGTGAAGTTGATTCTTTTCCAAATTACAGACTATGTAAACCTTGCCACCCTCTTTACAGTAAAACAAAGGAATAAAGTTACAAGGTCTTCATTTTTCAATCAAATAATGTGTGATTGATAACCTGAATCACCATTGAAATCAAAGTATGAAGAGAATCAGACTTGTCAGATACCACTGAAAGCAAGGAAATTTACAGGGAACATTCTAAATCACTACTAGGGAGGATTGCCAGTCTTTGTTACAGAAGTAAATTAACAGGGATTTTTTTGGCTGAAACAGTGAGGAGGCATGTTGAATTCTGTTGCATAGTGCAACAATATCCTATTTAGTTCCAGTTGGATGTATTTGGCAACTTCTCCCATGAGTGTGGGTTTAATACACTATACCTCATTTTGCCATCTGGTCTCTACCACGAGGAGGGTGAAAATTACCTACAATTTAAAATAGGTTGATTCTTTGTTGTCAGGCAGAGATCTTTCTGGACTCTGATGAGTTGAAATGCCTTTGTTCTTTTTACCCTGAATCTCACCTGTCCTTTAGTAGTTTAAGCTGGATAAATGTGTATGTGTTGTTTGTGCATGCGTGCACACACGTGCATGTACACATGCATATTTGTGTGTCTATAAAGGAAACTTAGGTTCATCTTTTTTTAAGAAATGGAAATTTTATTTTTTAGGTCTGAAGGCTTTTCTAATATAAGGTCACAAAACGTATGTGCAACATGTTGAAATGAATTTTTCTTTTCATTGAACAGATTTACGACACTTTTCAATTTCTTCTTAAAAGCCATCCTGATTCAGAAAGAGGAACTTTCCCGTGAGGCTTTTAAACTTTCCAATAGGCTTCTCAGGGCATGTCTTACATGTAATAACAAATGCAAGGGCAAATATCAAAACTCCATAGAAAAATAATCTTTTTTCAATAGGGTAACATATGTTCATATATTTTTTGTTTTACATATTCAAAATGAGTTCTTCAATTTAAAGGAAATGAAAAATGAGAGGAAAAGTTTTTCCTATTAACCACATATTTAACCTTTCTGGCATTCTTCATTCCTTTGTGTAGATTCAAATTTGTTTATTTGTTTCTTTGCTTTTAACTCATTAATTTTTTAAATTAAATTCCATTACTTAACATATAATGTATTACTTGTTTCAGGGGTTCAGTTCTGTGATTCATCAGTCTTATATAATACCCATTGCTTATTACAACACATACCCTCCCCAATGTCTATCACCCAGTTACCCCATCCCCTCACCCCTCTTCCCCTTCAGCAACCCTCAGTTTGTTTCCTGAGATTAAGTCTTTTATGGTTTGTTTCCCTCTCTGGTTTCATCTTGCTTCATTTTTTCCTCTCTTCCCCTATGAACTTCTGCCTTGTTTTTTAAATTCCACATATGAGTGAGATCATTTGATAATTGTCTTTCTCTGATTGATTTATTTCACTTAGCATAATATCCTCTAGGTCCATCCACATGGTTGCAAATGACAAGATTTCATTTTTTGATGGCTGATTAATATATCTATATATATACAACATCTTCTTTATCCATTCATCTGTTGTCAGACATCTGGGCTCTTTCCATAATTTGGCTATTGTGGAGATTGCTGCTAAAAACACTGAGGTGCAGGTGCCCCTTCATATCACTACATTTGTGTCTTTGGGATAAATACCCAGTAGTGCAATTGCTGGGTCATAAGGTAGCTTTATTTTCAACTTTTTGAGGAATCTCCATACTGTTTTCCAGAGTGGTTGCAGCAACTTGCATTCCCAACAACAGTGTAAAGGGGTTACCTTTTCTCTGCATCCTTGCCAACATCTGTCATTTTCTGACCTGTTCGTTTTAGCCATTCTGACTGCTATGAGGTGGTATCTCACTGTGGTTTTGATCTGTATTTTCCTGATGCCAAGAGACGTGGAACATTTTTTCATGTGTCTGTTGGCCATTTGGATGTCTTCTTCAGAGAAATGTCTGTTCATGTCTCCTGTTCATGTCTTTTGCCCATTTCTTAATTGGATTATTTGTTCTTTGGATGTTGAGTTTGATAAGTTCTTTATGGATTTTGGATACTAGCCCTTTATCTGATATGTCATTTACAATATCTTCTCTCATTCTGTTGGTCATCTTTTGGTTTTGTCGACTATTTCCTTTGCTGTGCAAAAGCTTTTTCTCTTGATGAAGTCCCAATAGTTCACTGTTGCCTTTGTTTCCCTTGCCTTTGGAGATGTGTTTAGCAAGAAGTTGCTGTGACCAAGGTCGATGAGGTTGCTGCCTGTGCTCTCCTCAAGGATTGTGATGGATTCCTGTTTCACATTTAGGTCTTTCATCCATTTTGAGTCTATTTATGTTTATGGCATAAGGAAATGGTTCGGTTTCCTTCTTCTACATGTGGCTGTCCAATTTTCCTAACACCATTTACTGAAGAGACTGTCTTTTTTCCTTTGGATATTCTTTCCTGATTTGTCAAAGATTAGTTGACCATAGAATTGAGAGTCCATATCTGGGTTCTCTACTGTTCCATTGATCAATGTGTCTGCTTTTGTGCCAGTATCATATTGTCTTGATGATTATAGCTTTGTAATAGAACTTAAAGTCCATCATTGTGATGCTGCCAGCTTTGGTTTTCTTTTCCAATATTCCTTTGGCTATTCGGGATCTTTTCTGGTTCCATACAAATTTTAGGATTCTTTGGTCCATTTCTGTGAAATACGTTGATGGTATTTTGGTGGGGATTACATTAAATGTGTAGATTGCTCTAGGTGGCAAAAATATTTGTTCCTATGTCCATGAGCATGGAACATTTTTCCATTTCTTTTTGTCTTCCTCAGTTTCTTTCATGAGTATTCTATAGTTTTCTGAGTACAGGTCCTCTGCCTCTTTGGTTAGTTTATTCTTAGGTATCTTACGGTTTTGGGTACAATTATAAATGGGATCAACTCCTTAATTTCTCTTTCTTCTATCTCATTGTTGGTGTGATTGAAGTTTTTATTATATGTTTTCCTTCTACCTGAAGAACTTCATCTAACATTTCCTACAGCACAGGTCTGCTTATACAAAGTCCTCTCTGCTTATCTGAACATATCACTATTTTTTAATGACATAGAAATATAGTTTATTGTTTAATAAAAATTCATATGCAGTTTATGTTTCCATTTTTAATAATCCTACAAATGTACAGAAAAATGATCTTACATTGAAATGTCAAAGTAGGTTAATTTTCCATGAAGGGATTATAAATGATTTTTTAACTTCTCCTCTTCATCTAAATTGTTCTATTTTAATATACTCTTTTATTATTGTGGTAAAATACACAATGTCATTTTTACTACTCATAAGTGTAGAATGGTGTGAGAAACAAAGGCAGAAGAAAAATTACTAATTTTCCTTACTGTGTAAAGCTTACTGATAAGTCCTTGAAATAGGCTGAGTGGCATTCCTCTAGGGACTCAGCTGTCTTGGTGTTAATACTTTGCTAAGGGCAAAAGGCAATCCTAGACAACCCCCAGGATCCTGTAAGTCTACTTTAACATATGAAAATTACTTTGGAGACTACCTTTATCTCTATCCCCCAAGACACACGTTTGCAATCATCCCCCAAGCATATGACCCACCCATATACACCTGAAGGGTCTTGTGACTCAGGTTTTATTAGACAGTAGTAAATGACCCTTTCCCAACAGTAGCTAGCTCTCTCAAGGTCTTGGAAATCTTGCTTCCAAAATTCCTTACAGACTTACACTATCCCTAAACCCCTCCCAACTTGAAAGTATATAATGGGCCACTCCTCAAGACCCCAGTACAGCTCTTTCTGCCCACAAGTCCTCTGTCTTGGTGCTTTAATGAAACCACCTTTTTGCATCAGAGACATTTCAAAAATTCTGTCTTGGCCATCGTCTTCAAACCCTAGTGTCTTTTCCTACATCTTAGAATTCATTGGCATTAAATACATTTACAGTGTTGTGCAACTGTTACTGCTATTTGTATCCAAACCATTTTTAATACCCCCCCAAATCTGCACTTACTAAACAATAGCTCTCTCTTCCACACTTTGCTGTAGACCCTGCTATTTGCCTTTTCTAGGTTCTTCATATAAATGGAATAAGACAATATTTGGCCTTCTGTGCTGGCTTCTTTCACTAAGGGTAATGTTCTCAAGGTCCATCTGTTTTGTAGCATATAACAAAATTTCATCCCTTTTTATAGGTGAGAAAATATTCAAAAATATTTTAATTAATATTTTATAAATGTTTAAATAAACATTTATAAAATAAAAATTTATAAAATTATAAAATGAAACCTGAAAATCGCTTATTAGTAAAGGCTTTGTCTCTGAACCCTATCTGTCATTATTCAATTTAAGATCAAGACATATATGTGTTCTTATAATTTAGTAAATAGTGTTCTGTTTATTTGGCTATATACAAAACTAACTCTGTCCTTGTATTCTCCTCCAATGCTAATGCATGCAGTCTGAAACACCCATATATTAGGAAATAACTTTTTTAAATGCTGCAGTTTTCTTGCTAAATTGAGTAAATATGATTTTTTTAACAGAAGATTATATAGCTACTATATACTAGGCACTGACAGTTAAAAAGTGTTAGAAGCCACAAGCCATGTTCTCCAAATACTCATTGTTTAGTGGAGGAGAGAAATCAATGAGCAATTCTAATACAATGGAAAATCAGTGCTACAGTTATGTCAGAAAGTGCTGTGGAAGTAGACAGTAGGGTGCGGCCAGCTGTCTAAGGAATAGGAAAGACTTCCTACAGAGGTAACCTGTAAGCTACTTCTACAAGTATAAATAGTATTTCTGCAATTGAAGAAGACAGAAGGGCCATTCTAGGCAGAGAATCACGCATGCAGAGCTTTTAGCATAGCATGAAGAAAGAATGGTTAGAAATTTAGCGAGTAGGAGATGGAAATGTGTAGAGGAAAGGAATAATACAGAGGAGACATTAGTTTTCAGTTTGAAATCTTAAAGGTACTAGGTCTTATTTAAATATAGTCAATGACAAAATTTCTCTCATAAATTAAGCTGTATTAAGTGCTTTGAATTTAAACTGATGCTTTTATATTAATTATGTTTTATTCTAATAAAAGTAGAAAACTTTGGCTTTTTTTTCTTGGAAGGCAATGGGGTCTCACTGAAAGATCTTAAGCTTTGGAGGTTTTTTTTTGTTTTGTTTTGTTTTGTTTTAAGATTTTATTTACTTATTTGACAGACAAGGAGGCAGAGATGCAGGCAGAGACAGAGGAGGAAGCAGGCTCCCCACCGAGCAGGGAGCCCGATGCGGGGCTCGATCCCAGGACCCTGGGATCATGACCTGAGCTGAAGGCAGAGGCTTTAACCCACTGAGCCACCCAGGCGCCCCAAGCTTTGGAGTTTTTAACTTTAATTCTCTTCCCCCACATTTTCCAGAATTTGGCTATACTTGAAAGAACTACTCTTGAGAAGGTACCGTGTTTGCACACTCATGCTGCAACAGAGAACCCCAGAATGGGTTATAGCCTACCCAAAATACACAGGTGCACACATGCATACACATACATCCTCTCAGTTTATTAGTGCGCTGTAAGTGTAAACTGAAGTTTGGGGCTTAGACCCACAGCTCAGACATTGAAGGTAAACCTTTGGGTAAAAAAAAAAAAAGAAAAGGAGAAAACGGGGAGAAAAAACCCCAGAGTTTTCCAGCTCCTCTTTCCTTCCAGAGAGAAGGGGCACAGAGATGGGAGTGGAGGTGAGAAGACAGCGCCACCATACTGTCCAATTGCAGCAGCCCCAGTTCCATTGAACCACGTGGCTCATGGCCCTTTGAGTTATGCATTGCCCAGCTCTAAGCTGCTACCCTGAGAGCAGTTCCCACAGGCAGGTTGCAATGAGACCTGACCTTTGTCCAATGGCTAAAACTGAGTTTAAAATCTTTAAGCTACATCAGGCAGTACTTCTCTGGTGCTCACACTGTATGTCCCACTGGACAAGGTTATGCAGTGGAGAATCTTGGAAAGCAGATAGCTTACCTGGCCAATCACTCATTTGAGTCCCAGCGTCCCCCAGGGGAGAAGCTCATGGAGAATGAGGAGCCTGTGTTACTGACATACACAAATCTTGTGTCTCCTGCTCTGAAATGGGACTTTGAGTACCTGCAGGAGAACATGGGCAATGGAGACTTTTCTCCCACAGACGCTTGTCCTATGATAAGAAGGTAACTAACTTCCAGAACTTTAAGCTCAGGTCCAACAGGAGGAAATGAAATTTCATGGGTTTTTTTGAGAAACTGCAGGATATACCTTTAATTCTATCATTAATGAGTTTTGATGTCTTGAGTAAGTAGATGAAAATTTAACAAGATGAAAATAGATGCCTCTGAAAATCACATAGTCATAGTCACAAAGGCTTCAGTGTTTTCTAATAAAGGTTTTATTTTTAGCTGCTATATTTACGTCTATAAACCATTCAGATTTAATCTTTACGTACAGTGTGACATATGTACGAGTCTAGCTTCATTTTTTTTTAAACAAATGTGAATATCCACTTGTCCCAACACCATTTATTGAACAGACTGTTCTTTTTTCTATTTAGTTGACTTGGCAACCTTGTTAAGAATCATTTGAGCATAAATGTAAGGGTTCTGGACTCTGAATTCTATCCCATTGGTCTTTAGGTTTATCCGTATACTAATGCTACAGTATTTCTGTTGATTTCTGGGATTTTGTAGTAAGTTTTGACATATATGATAACTTTTAATTTCATTTATTACCTCCATTACATTTTCCTTTTTTTTTTTTTTTAATTTTAGTTATTTTTGTTCTAATATTAATGTTTTCCTTCTTTGTACTTTGGGTTTTTCCTCTCTCTCTTTTTTTTTTGACTGGGAAGGTTATAACAGCAATTTGGATTTTTTAAATTAAAGAATGAGTGATAAGCAATGTTACATTAGTTTCAGGTGTACAACACAGTGATTGGACAACTCTATACACCAGACTGTGTTCACCACAAGTGTAGTTACTGACAGTCACCATACAACACTATTACAGTATCATGGACTATATTCCCTATGTTGTGCCTTTTATCTCCGTGACTGATTACATAACTGGACACCTGTATCTTCCACTCCCCATCACCAGTTTTGCCCATTGCCTCATCCTGATGCCTTTCTTAATGTGAACATTTATGTTTATCAATGTAACCATTGCTTTAGCTGCAACCACTAGGTGTTGGTATGTTGTATTTTCATTTTAATTCATCTCAAAGTATTTTCTAACTTTTCTTGGGCTTATTCTTTGACCTATAGTTATTTAGGAATGTATTGTTTATATACATTCATGAAATTTCCCAAATTCCTTTTATTATTGATTTTATTTTGATTACTGTGTGGTTGGGAGAATATACTGTTCATGATTTAGATCTTTTCAATTTGGGATTGTGTTATGACCTATTCTGGAGGACATTCTGTGTGTACTGGAGAAGAATGTGTGTTGTGATTTTGTTTCTGGTTTTCTTTTAGGTGGAGTAGTACGTAGATGTGTGTGAGATCTAATTGGTTCTTAATGTTGTTAAAGTGTTATAATTCATGGAAATTTCTGAGTGGGGAGGTTATTTTGTACCAATTTGGGGAAAGTTTTGACCACTATTTCTTCAATAATTCTTTTTGTCCCTTTTCTTCCTGTTCTTTCATTCTGGAAATCTCTGTATGCATTTGTTGGTAAGCTTGATGATATATCACTGACCTTTTGGGCTCTGATCATTTTTCTTCATTCCCCCCCCCCTTTTTTTTTTTTTGGTTCTTTAGCCTGGATAATCTCAACTGACATTCTTTTCCCCTCAATTTTCTCTTTTTATTATTTTTATAGTAGTTTTTGCATCTGGAATTTAGATTTTTTTTTTCTTTTGCATAATTTCTACCTCTATTGATACTGTTTATTTCATGAGATATTTTTCTCAGTTTCCTTTAATTCCTTATATACTTTTACTTTTTAATATACTTAGTGTACATTTCTTTCATTTTAAATATATTTGGAATATATTTAGTTTTGAATCTATTTATAATAGCTGCTTCAAAGTCCTTGTCTTTCAAGTACACTTCTGGACTTCCACAGGGAGAGTTTCTTTTGACTGCTTTTTCCCCAAATGGCCCACATTTTCCTGTTTCTTAGCATGTCTCATTATTATGTTATATGTGAACACTGGACACTTAAAAATAACAGAGGTCTAGGGTTTTCTCATTGCTGCTAATCGTTGTTGTTGTTGCTCTTTTTTGGTGAGTTTCTCACTAGTGAGTGCGCTAATTTCTTAAAGTTTGTGTTCTTGGTTATGTGTGGACCCTCTAGTCTCAGTTAACTTCGTGTTTCCTAGTGATTGGATAGAAGTTTTCTTAAATGGGGGCGCCTGGGTGGCTCAGTGGATTAAAGCCTCTGCCTTCGGCTCAGGTCATGATCCCAGGGTCCTGGGATCGAGCCTTGCATTGGGCTCTCTGCTCAGCAGGGAGCCTGCTTCCCCCTCTCTCTCTGCCTGCCTCTCTGCCTACTTGTGATCTCTGTCTGTCAAATAAATAAATAAAATCTTAAAAAAAAAAAGTTTTCTTAAATGGATTCAATCGAGTAAGTCTTTTACCTTTTCCTGAAAGTCTCTGTGTTGGAGCATGGTTTAATGCCACTGAGACCTGCTCATGGTAGGCCTTCTCAGTTGAGACAATGAGTGAATTGGTCACCGTGGGAAAACGGATGTGGAAATAGTGGTGCCAGAAGGGTCTGGAATGCCATAAGACCCGCATTGAAGGAACCATCAAAATGAGGAATGGCAGTGCTGGAGGATACCCTCTGGCCAATGGGCTATTTAAGCTTGGTGTAGGTAGGGTGCTCAGTGTCCACATCATAACAGCAGATTTCCTAAGGGGTTCCATTGTCTACCATGAAGGCACAATTAAGTGCTCTAGGATGGTATGGTTGGTCAAGATGGAGTTGTCAAATTCTACAACAGCTGTGGACACTTGAGTCCTGAGAAGATAGCAAATTCCAACTTGAATTTTTTGCTGGAATCGATAAAAAGATGCTCTATAAGGAGGCAGGAAAAGCCTGAGCTGGTACCATTCATCAGAGCTATAGAAATCAGGAAACTCTGAAGCCAGGCATACTGGTCAACTCTACCTTAGCTTTCATAACCTGCTTGCACAGAGTCTCAATATCAGCCAGTGGTTTGGGATTACAGGCTTTTCAGGTCTTTCTCAGGCATGTTCCCTACCCTATATTTGCACATGGACTTTTATATTTCCACAAAAATGTTGCATTTTTCAAAGGTTAGACATTTCAATTTTCAGGTACCCCTTTGAAATTTTTGTTTGTTTTTGGACAGCCTCTTGTTTGCCTCAACTGATATTGCTGTTTAAGGCAGCTGTGATGGGAAACAATTTCCATAGATTGTTTTCCACCGTGCCCTGAGGCCTAAATTTTCCTCAGTCAGGTCAAACAAAGAAAAGCCCTATGAATGGGGCTTTTCCAAGGGATTTTGGACAGATCAAATAATGATAATTCTCTTTGGGATTTTTTTTTAGGGGAGAGGCTTTAGTCCATTCTGCCCCCTCCATTTGCTGCTTGAAGGCTGTTTTTCACACCCGCTGTGATACTAAGACTGCTACTTTTTGAGAATCTGTGAAGCTGGGAAGAGAGAAATGAGAATAGTGCAACTTAAAACTGGGCAGAGTGTGTTCTTAGTGAGAATTAGGCATTTTCTAGAGTAAGCACTCTTGGGATTGTTGTAAACCTTTGTAAACCTTTGGTTAATTTCCGTAGTTCAGAAAAAGTCCACTTTCACCAATTTTTTGGTCAATTTATCAATTTTTATAAAGGAGCTGGTTTTGGGACGTCCTTATTCCTTCATCCTGAAAATGCTCCTTTTCACATAGATTTTTGAACATCTGCTGTGTACCAAGTTCTTAAATATGCAAAGGGGACATCATGATAAACAAAGTCTCATTCCTTACCTTCAAATTGAATCAAAATTATTTTGTGCTATGGAAACTGATACTGAACTCATTTATTTCTTTTGATCCTGCTGGAAAATAAGACACAATCCATAGTAAATAACAAATACAGCACCAGTTTGGTTACCTCTTCCTCTTACTTTTTCTAGGTTAATTTTCTAGATTAATTCCTTTCCAGTGATAGATGTGTTTTGTGTTTTTTGTTGTCCCCCCCCCCCCCCCCCGGGCAAATGAAGCTGTTCAGTATTCACTTAATGTCTATTTAATGTCAGGAGTATGTCTGTGATGCTTATGACATATCACTGATATCTAGTGAGGTCTAGTACACTGCCTGGCACATAGAAGGAAATAAATTCATTGGATGATGTAAAAACTATGTTTAATTTAAAAAACTGTGTTCGGGGGTGCCTGGGTGGCTCAGTGGGTTAAGCCGCTGCCTTCGGCTCAGGTCATGATCTCAGGGTCCTGGGATCAAGCCCCTCATCAGGCTCTCCGCTCAGCAGGGAGCCTGCTTCCTCCTCTCTCTCTGCCTGCCTCTCTGCCTACTTGTGATCTCTGTCTGTCAAATAAATAAATAAAATTAAAAAAAAATTAAAAACTGTGTTCAATTAAAAAAAGAAGGGGGGATAAGAGCTGTGGAACTGATAATCTGATATCTAGTAACTTATTACAAAGATGATGAGGCAGCAGTGTGTTTAATTATAGTTTATCTCCAGGTAATAAGTCTTGAAGTCCGTGTTATCCTTAAGCAAAGGTCAACATTTTTTCTTTGAGAACTCATGAGTGGTAGTAGATGGAGCACAACTGAGGGGACACCATGCTGTCTGTTCCTGGCCGTAGCTTGACTGAGAAGTTAATTCTAGGTTGCAAATTAATTAGAAAATTTCCTTCTGCCATGAATATGAAACCACTGAACATCACCAAAAATAGTTCTGTTTCTTTTTATGTCACACAGATTAGAAATGTGTTCTGTCATGTCATTTTCCTAAATATGTTAAATGAGTCATCTAACTCTTGTCTAACTTCATTTAGCTCAATGAAGAGTCATACATCCCTTTTCATTTACATGTGCTTTTCAGAGGAATGAAAGGACACTTTTAAAATGCCAGGTTTAATAACATTCCATAGTAGTTATGTATATAATTATCATTTTTGTAGCTGTTCCTTAGTTGGTTAGGACTGAGTGAGCTGAGGGCACAGACTAATACCTTATTATATTATCATTACCAAATTATTTTCTTCCACCTCTGAAAGATCATAAACATATCAATTTCTTTTCCTCCTTTGTACTTGGTCTTTTAAAGGTAGCATATCTTTATAACTGCTATCCTGAAAAAGCCATTTTCCTCCTGGGACTCTTGTATCTATTGGCCATAAAGGCAGTGCTAAGTGATGAATATACTCTTGGCATTCAAGGAGGAGGCATGTATTTAGGTCATACATTTCCACAGAGATGAATTCAAGTGCATTCTTGGCTTAAATGCCATTTCCCTTTGATTTTCTTTGACTAATCAGTGAAGATTAAGATGTTTTGCTAGTTAAAATTAGTCCTATTTAAATGAGACAAAATTCCAAATATGTGGAAATAATTGATTTTCACTCTACGATGTGTAAAGCATGATACCGTGTACAAAGTCAAAGAGAAGGGCAGAAAAAGATGTAGAGGACAGTTTTTACCCTGAGGTGATTGCAGCAGAGCCTGATGATTGGAAAAGACCATGACTGGGAATTGGGAAATTCTAGTCTTGGATTACACAACTAAATTAGTATGGTTTATAAAACATACCTGGTCATTTAATTGCTTTGGGTTTCAATGACTTGTTTGTAAAATATCAGTATTTGACTAATGGATTACTAAAGACCATTTTGTTCTATTGTTGGTAAGTCTGTTTTTGTTTTTTATTTGGAGCTTTGGTTTAGAGATTTTTAGATGTATTTATAAGTTATATAATAAGTAGTTAAACTTCTTATTAGTATTCTGGAGATCATAATACAAGAAGTGTGTAATCATATATTTTATTTGGGAATGAGTTCCAGTTACCTTCACGAAAATTGATAAAATTCAAAACGATAATGATGAGCAAAAATCATGAAGTTGAATAAAAACAAGTCATAGAAGTATGATTTCATGTATGTAAAACTTAAAAATATATGGAAAATATGAAAAACATCATATTTAGATATGCCCTTCTCTGTAGCGTGAAAAGAAAATAAACGATTTATAGAAAAGTCAAGATAATGGTTACCTCTGGGGGAAAGAGAGAGAGGAAGAAGGGCAGAACTTGAAAGGGATAAATGGGATTCCAAGATAATATGGTGCTGTATTTCTTAAACCAGGTTGAGAATGTGGGGTGTTCGTTTATTATAGTTACTGATGTCTCACATCTGTGTTACACCTATTATTTTAAATGTTGGAAATATTCCATGATGCAAATCTGAAAATGGAATATGTGTTTGCCAAGGAAATTGCTACAACTGTTTTGTAGAGCAATTTGACAATATTCAGTAAAGTTGAAGATACATGTAGTCTACAAAACAGCAATTTGACTTAAATGTGTATATTTTGAGTATGGGTTTTCATCAGGGCCAATTTTGTCTCCCATAGGACGTTTGGCAATGTCTGGAGACAGTATTGGGACTACTATTGGCTTCTAGTGAGTAGAGACCAATGAATATGATGAAACATCCTATGATGCTTAGGAAAATTCCCTCACTCCCAACTCCAACAACAAAGAATTACAGAGCACACAATGTCCATAGTACAAAGTCAGAGAAACCCTGTGCTGGAGAATCTTAAATTCTTGTACATAAGGGAGCATGCATAACAGTGTTCAGTATAACCTTAATTATAATAGTGAATAAATTAAAATGTTCTAAATGTCTACAAATTGGGGCACGCATGAATTGATTTTGTTATATTCAACCAATGAAACTGGATAGTAATGAAAATGATTAAAGTCTAGCTAATGTATCAATTTAGACAACACTTATTTTGGTGAATAAAAATAAGTGGAAGAATATACATGATATAGTTCCTATAAAGTTGAAAAACATGCAAACATTATAGTTAAAATATAAAATATGCACGGGGTTAGTAAGTATTGAATTATATTAATGCTTAATTCTTGCGGGGGGAAGCAAGAGAGAAAGACTAAAAAGAGGGAAAACAGATTAAGGAATTTTATGTAGTACAGTTACATTCTATCTGTAATGCTATAATTCTAAAAAGTTGATAACAATATTGCAAAATACTATGAAGTTGAGAGCTTAGTTTTAATGGGAGTTTGTTGTATCATCTTAAAAATTTTTTTGATCTAAGTTATGGGGATTCCTGAAAAGTTTATTCTGAGGAAATCCACATTTTTAGAAACACTGAATTTTATTAACGTGATTTTATTTCAACTTAAGTCATGATATATGAAATCTGCTTCCTGGAAAACATACTCAAGTTCTTCAGAAAAACAAACAAACAAAAACTAAAAAAGATCCCAGAAAATTGAAGTTAATGACTATTTACTAATCCAAGCGATTTTGATTCTTCTATTTACCAAATAGAAATGGATCACGTCCATTCAATAAGACCATTTTTTAAAATTCACTATCTGTCCAAATTTACTTCCTCTTAGACTGTTTAAGTCATTCCATTGCTATTACAGACTTTGGTTGAAGAAATAATTTTTCAGAAAAAGAATGTACAGTAGCCAAGTCATGCCAAGTCATATCTTACAGTTTTCAGATCTTTTCATTGTCCCAATTACTTTAATGCAATTCCAAACAAAATCCCAAATGATTTTTTTTGGAACTTTATAAGTTTGATCTCTTTGCATGATGACACAAGACAATCATCTGTAAATTTTGTTATGGAATAAGGCATTGGATTATGTAATTTGTGCTACAATCATGGGCAAGACTTTTTCTCCAAAACCATTCATTTTATATAGTTCCAAATGGATTTTGATTATGTTTCATACCAGTACCAGTTATGCTGTAAGAATAGCAAAACCTTCTGTGATCCTTTTCCAGATGATCTTGGCCTGAGGAAGTCATGTTCTTACCATAGTCCCTGCCCATAGGAACTCTGAGCAGAAGGGCTTGCCTGGGCCCCAGTGTGGAGTTGGATCCCTGAAGTACTGACTGGTGGCAAGGGAGAAATTTCCCAGCAGTATGCTACTTTTTTTCTGGGCTTCAGCAGACCTTTCCCAGTCATGTCCATTCCCTCTATCACTATGACCTTACCCTGAGGACTAGAACACTCCAAATTTCAACTTTTGATGTGTTTTCAATATTTTATTTCTGTCCCCATCACCTATAAAATGTAGAACTGAGAACAGATGTGTCTGGTCAGCACAGTATTTTTTAATATCCCTTTTCCATTTTGTGTGTGGTAATAGTGTACCATGAACAGGGAATTAATTAATGCTTTGGGTTAATGTTGAGTTTGAAGTCAAAGAAATACCTAGGGTCAGAAACAAATGAATTAGTTTGGGTATTTTACTACTTTGCATAGAGTTTGACATGTTGAGTATTATTTGTATGCAGCCCTGCAAGATTTTAAATATGAATGTAGCCTACATTTAAAATATTCTCATTTTATTTAATGAACTATCAAGATTTTTGATTAAACATGATAGAATAAACAATAAAAGGATAAATAAGCACAGCTGATAAAGTTAAGAATAACTTTCAGGAATAGTTAGTCCTCTTTAGGTATTCATAATTGTGGAAACAAGATGCTTATTAGGAATCCTAGAGTAGCTAAATCATGTCCATTAAGCATCTTCTAGCACAGTGGTTAAGAACGTGGATTTCAGCGGCAACTGACTTAGTTTTTAGTTCTGGGTGTGCATTTGCTGTCTTTGTGACCTGGGGCAATTTACTTAATTTTTCCTTAGCATCAGTTTTCTTGTCTGTAAAATGGAGAAAATCCAATGTCTATCCCATAAGAATGTTTGAGGTGTAATACAATTTAATATCCGTGAAGTACTTAAAGCAATGTTGGCTCAAAGTAAGTGCTGTTCATTAAAGAGAGAGAGAGAGAGAGAGAGAGAGAGAGAGAGAGAAGTTTAATCTAGATGAGCAATGTCAACATTTTAAACACTGGAACAGAGATTAAAAATTGCAATCAAATTAACAAAATTAAGATGGTTGAAGATAGTTTATATTTCAGGATACACAGTAGACTCATAAATTAGAAGCACCAAATACCAATGAATGTAAGAGGATAGGGTGTTTTGAGGACAGAACTAGTAATTTTGGAATTCTATATAGGAAGACTCATCAGTTTTCTCTGTAACAACCTATAGTTTGGTAACTCCTCTTCCCCAGTCCAAAAGAAGAAAAAAAGATTACTCTGGAGAGACTGAAGAGAAGTCTCTTCAGACTCCCAGACAAGAAGTACAATGGAGATCAGGGGTGCCTTACTGACTATAGGAATTAACTCCTTATACAAAACAGAGAGAAATGCTTTTGCCTTCCTGCATTCTTCCCAATGCTGTGTCAGCCAGTTTTATAGCTCCTGGGCAGATGATCTCTGGGAAAGTGGATTATTTTAAAAGAAAGGGTAACTGAGAGGTGGGAATGCTCCAACATAACAGGCAGAAAAAAATTCTAACTGTATGACATGATAGCTGTTAAATAACTTATTATGGTAATCATTTTGAAATATATATATATATATGTGTGTATATATACACACATATATATGTATATATATATAAAATCATTATGTTGTACACCTAAAATTGAGAAAATATTCTGTGTCAGTTATAGCTCATTAAAACTGGAACAAAAAGAAATGAGAAAACATGGTATTCAGAAAATAGACAAAATTTCCAGGATGTTGATAAGTGTAATTTCTACAAAAACAGTTACAGTGTAACTGTTAGCCTGTTAATCTAGTATGAGATCATCCAATCCAGTTTAAAGGTGGAAAACAGCGGACTCCAGAATGGTTATCCCCAAGAGAAAATTAGTTTCCTTGATGACTTTGCATGAGTTCATATGAAATTCACACTCCTGCCAGAAATCATGGGGAAGAATTAGTCCTAAGAATATAGAAGATTAAGCAAATAGCAAGAAAAATGCAAACAAATACATAGGACACAAATACATTCAAATGATACAGAGTATCCATGGAATGCCTGATTTTTGTTGGTTGCTTTAAGCCCAGGCAACAGCTTTGGTGTTTTTGTTTCAATCTGCTACACTTAACTTGGGCACTCTGAAAGCCACAATTAAAGAGATTTTCAGTGTTTATGGCTTCACTTTTAAAATTCATGGTGAGAAGGAATACTTAATTTCCATTTGTTTTGGGTCTACCGTTGGTCGTCTCAGATGTGTTTGTGCAGATGAATGAAGATCCGTTATCTTGGATTTTTCATCCTACCTTAGTAGTACAACACATTTTTGTTTTACCTGCACTTGGCTTTGAATTTTTGCAGCTTTTACCATATCCAGAATTTTCTTGAGGAGGCAAAGCAGTCTTATATTAAATCTCATAATCAGTCTCTCTTGTGGGCTTATCCTTTCGTACACCTTCTCAATACTTACTTCCTCAGTATTCCATCCTGTATCTTCTCTCCATGTTCACCATACTGTTTGCCAGGTACATGGCTATGAGCCCAGTTTCTATCTCTTGCCCAAATTTACTTTCTAAGCTTTAGATTTATATATTCAAATACATCTCCTCTTGGATGTCTCAAAGGAAAATTAATATCATTATGTTCAAAACTGAGCTCACTATCTTACAAAACTATATTTCCCTCATTTTTTTAAATATTTTATTTATCTGACGGAGAGAAATCACAAGTAGGCAGAGAAGCAGGCAGAGAAAGAGGAGGAAGCAGGCTCCCTGCAGAGCAGAGAGCCCCATGCGGCTCGATCCCAGGACCCTGGGATCATGACCTGAGCCGAAGGCAGAGGCTTTAACCCACTGAGCCACCCAGGCGCCCTCCCTCATTTTTTTTAACTTTAGCAAATGACACCACTATCATCCGGTTGTATGAGACAGAAACTTGCTTTTCTCTGCATCTTCTATTTTTCATTTATCCTTCACTAAATTCTGTTCACACTACCTCTTGAATATTTCTTAAGTCTTTCCGTATTTTCCCAGTTTGGCATTGCCATTAAAGTGGAAGTTACCCTCCCTTCCTTTGAGTTAATACAATAGTTTTTACATTAATTTTCTCATTTTGACTCTGGTTCCGTTTTCATCCATTCTCCATGCCGAAGCCAGAGTTATGTTAACATGAATTGGTGTTAATGCCATACCATGATTCAAGCATTTTAATAATTTTTCAGGGACTTTAGGATTGAAAACATTTTGCCTAGCATGGCATAATAAGTCCTCCTTGATTTGTTTTCTGCCTATATTTTCCTCTTCATCTTCTACAATTCTCCTCACAGGCATCATCACCTTCTTTCATTGCCTCAGATGTACCACACTCTCCCCATATGGGGCCTCTTCATGTGGTGCTCTGCTTCCAATTTTTAACCCACCACGTAGCTGCCCCCCCCACCCCCCGCCCCGGTTTTCAGAACTTGCTCTGATAACACTGCCTCAGGAATGTCTTTCCTGATTTCCCAGACTGCATTAGGATCTCTTTTGCTCTCAGAGCACCTTGTAATTTTCCCTATAGCACTAAAGGTACATCATAATTACGTTTTTATTAAGACTATTTTGTTACTCATACTTATTTGTTTATCTAAATTGTAAAGTTCAAAGATAGAGAACCTAGCACAGTGTTTGTTCCACAAAAGAGATTAAATACTCAGTACATGAAAATAATCGCTTGAATCAGGCCATTCCAAGGTATTTCCATTACCAAAACTTCTTATATTTCATATATGCGTGAAGTTTAATACTAGAGCTTAACATCTCTACAACAGTCACATTCAACTACACAATACAGAGAATACTAAATTACAAATAAAGGAATAAAGAAAAGCTTTTTTTTTTTTTTTTTTTTAATTAACAATGAAGGCCAGATGGTCCTACAATATAATAAGCTTTGCTTTTGTACCTTGGGGACAAGGTACCTAGTTTTTGTGCCTTGGGGAGGAGACCTCTAGCAGGGTGCAGAGCCTGCAGAGCCTGCTCCCCCGGCCGCTCCCCTGCTGAGCTTGCTCTCCCGCAGCTCCCCTGCCTCCTCCCAAGCTCCTTGCCACGCTGCCTCCACAAGGTTGGTCTGTTCCTTCCACAGAGGTCACGAGGACCAAGTGCAGCCTCAGCAAGCCCTGCCCGGACAACTTCTTTGCCTTTAAAATCAGCAGCGGAGCTGCTAATGTTGTGGGTCCCACCATGTGCTTCGAAAACCTTGTGATCATGAGTCCTGTGAAAAACAACGTGGGCAGAGGCCTGAACTTTGCCCTGGTGAACGGAACCACAGGAGTGGTGCTGATGCAGAAATGTTTCGACATGTACTCTGGAGATGTTATGCTCCTGGTAAAGTTCCTTAAAGAAATCCCAGAGGGCACACTGGTGCTAGCGGCCTCCTATGATGACCCAGGAACCAAAATGAATGATGAGACCAGGAAGCTCCTCACCAACTTGGGCAGTTCCTGTGAAAAGCAGCTGGGCTTCAGAGATAGCTGGGTCTTCTTAGGGGCCAAAGACCTCAGCATAAAAGCCCCTTTGAGCAGTTCTTAAAGAACAACTCAGACACAAACAAATATGAGGGCTGGCTGGAGCTGCTGGAGCTGGAGGGTTGTGTTCCCCAGAAGGTATCTTAGGGCAGCTGCAGCACTGAAGAAACCCCCTCGCTGTCCTAGAGTCAGCGCCAGCTGCGGCTGCAAGAAGGAAGCCAGGTGGCCTGTGGAAAGTTACCCCCAGTGGGGAGGGAGTCCGAGCCCACTGCACACCTCCTCTCTTTGGAAGCAGCGCCCTCTCAGGGGCTGTGGCAGCCCAGCCAAGGTTGCCAGCCATCCGGAGCCTCTCTGCAGGAAGAAGGAATGGTGTGCTTTCCCTCAAGATGGCTGGCGGTCACTCCCAAGGAAGGACAGACTGCCCGCACCTGTGGCCCACCATTAAATTTTATTTTTGCTGATTTTGAATGAAAAAAAAAATTCAGAAATTGCTCTGTATTATTCTTTAAACAGAAATACTAAAACTGAGCCCACCGATATGAACACCATTACCTCAACTGACATCTTTTAACATTTCATGAATGGGATTTTAACTTCAGATTATCATGTGACTTCAGAGTCCACTGTCGTAACAAACTGAAATGGGTTTTGTATGAAAGGCTTTATTACTTAAAAAAAAAAAAAAAAAAGGGGTGCCTGGGTGGCTCAGTGGGTTAGGCCTCTGCCTTCGGCTCAGGTCATGGTCTCAGGGTCCTAGGATCAAGCCCCACGTTGGGCTCTCTGCTCAGCAGGGAGCCTGCTTCCTCCTCTCTCTCTCTCTCTGCCTGCCTCTCTGCTTACCTGTGATCTCTGTCTGTCAAATAAATAAATAAAAAACTTAAAAAAAAAAAAAAAAGAATGTCTTATGCAATGAGAATTAACCTCAGTGAGCTTTTACCTCACTGGCATTTTAGAAGAAACTCGGAGAACAGGATAGAATTGTATAATACGGCAGCAATTAAAATACTTTTTTGTGTGTACCATTATTGTTGAAAGACATATGTGCAAGGAAGTTTTAAAGCAAAAATGTTTTTTATTAAAATCGCTTCCACCATCTCACCTACTCACCCTATTACCACTTCAGGGACACATCCTGTATACCCAGGCCAGTTTAAATTAAACACATCAATCATCCTAAATCTCAAGAATTACCTAACACTGTGATGAACGACTCCTGTGACTTAGCCTCTTAGAGTTTGCTGTTAAGATTTGCTACCATGTGCATTCATTTTCTAGACTGGGGCAATCAGTCTGATGCAAGGTTGGAACAGGCAGTCACCGACGTTTTGTTCAGAATATCTCTAGAGTGGTCGGCCATAGTACTGGCATCCCCACAGTCAGGATTATTTTCTTTGAACGGAGACACCATCAATAGAAAGTCACTCTTCTGACTTACATACCATTTCTTGGAAGGGTGATAAGCTAAACAGCAAACCAAAACAAATAATTCCGGTAACTAAGGTGTTTTCATAGAGCAAATCTGAACAAATAAAAGCCAAAGATAGGTGTATTTTGATGGTAGGGTGGACGGAAGGATCTGAAGCATGAGGTCATGGGATATATTCTGATCTATTAACATCCTAGCATAAAAGAGGGAACGGGAGGTCACTGAGAATATAGGGTAGATGTGTACAGAAAATAGAGGATTGGTTTTAAGTGGAGGTGAGGGGACCCCAGGCAAAAACCTTTTTCTTAAGGCTGGTCTTGTTTTAATACCCTAAATTGCTCCAAAAATATTAAGCAGCCCTAGTTGGTTTTTTTTTTGTTTTTTGTTTTTTTTTTTTATCTCATCAAGGTGTAGGGAATATATTTTTTTAAACCGAGAGAACCTGAGACGAAATAAAAACAGAAAGTTGCTTTTTGACATAATTGTGTTTGCAAAAAGGTTTTAAATGGATTTTTAGAATTAGAATAGACATGGTAATTATACATTTTCTGCAATCTGACTGGTTCAGCTTGCATACATAACTAAACAAAGGATGAAGTGAATTCATTTAAATGAATGACTTGGAATTCATACCCCAATCTCAAGCATGGAGTGTCTAAACATTTTTTTCTAATTTGTTTTTGGTGAGGGGAAATTGATGTATCATTTTCTTTATTGTTGTCAGTCATACTTTGTTTAAAATAAAAAACAAAAGTATGCTAGCATGCTACCTAAGAAAATGGTAGGCTGCTAAATGCAGCTCAAAAGAGAGAAAGCCCATGAAAAAAGGCATAGGATATGCCTGTAGGTGTTGAATACAGTTATTTTGTAAACATTTGGAATTGTTCCCAGTTTGGTTAATGAGGTAGCCCTTTACTTGACTGAATGGTCTTTGAAAAACCTTCTTTTAGTGAAAGATATTTCTTGTTGCTGCCAGGTAATTCCTATCACCAAGTGTGTTTGGACACAACAGACCAGTCTGGATGGCTGGAAGGACAGAGTTTTTTTAATCATCTAAATTGATTTTTTTTTTCTTTGCTCATCAATCCATATAAAAGATGGACACAAAAGAGAACCAAAGACCATTCTTAACATGTTGCTATTCTTTATTCTACTGTAAACTTTTTCCAGTCAGCTTTTGAGCAGCATGTGGACTTCTATCAATTATTCTCTTAACCAAACATACCAGCTGCCAAGCCTCAGAGCCAGCATCTTCCACCTCCCCTGGTTTAAGACCTTTATACTTACAGACTTTGGTCCTGCTTGGTTATAATAATTTCTTGAAACTGCAGTTAAATCATCACTTTGACCTCTGCTTTAATCTGTCCACCTGGTTTCTTTGCACTATACAAGTGACTTTGCAAATTTCCTGCAAATTTGGACCAAGATTTTGGTTTAAATCTGTTGATCCAGGTGTCCATGTTTCTTCCACTTCTTCCTTTTTGTTTGCTTGAGATGACCTAAGTTTGGCTTTCCTCCTAGACGGCTGCTTTTCAAGCCTGACAAATCTTCTGCCTTCTATCATTTCAGTGGTTAATCTCCCAGGCTCAAGAATGTTTTCTCCAGGGGCAACTAGTGGCTCAGTGGGTTAAAGCCTCTGCCTTTCCCTCAGGTCTTGGGACTGAGCCCTGCATCAGGCTCTCTGCTCAGCGGGGAGCCTGCTTCCCCCTCTCTCTCCACCTGCCTCTCTGCCTACTTGGGATTGCTGTCAAATAAATAGATAAAATCTTTTAAAAAAAATGTTTTCTCCAACCAGTGAAAAATAGAATGACCATTTCCTGAGATAGAACTGCCAAGATTTTTAAATGATCAATTGTTGTTACTGTTTGCATATAAGCATTATTCTACTTATATTAGCATGTATCAAGTTTAGTTTTATGTCTATAATTTCACTTAGCCAAGATTTGTGCCTTTATGTTTTCTATTGTATACTTCAAATGGGTTAATTTCATGATATGCAAGTTATATCTCAATATGACGTAAAACTTCACCCTTTCCATACTTTCATTTCCCTCCAGTTGCATGGTTCTATGCCCTGGAATCTAGGTGTCACCCTAAGAAAGAAGGGTAAGAAAAGTTCTCTATTATTGGATTTTGGATGCAAAACTTAAACTGTGGAGAGAGAAGGTGAGTAATATTAATTGAGAAGTCTAAAATGGTGTGTAGCTATTGTGGAAAACAATTAGGCAGTTCCTCAAAATATTCAATATAGAGTTGCATTATGATTCCTCAGTTCCACCCCTAGGTATATCTTCAAGAGAAATAAAAGGATATCCATGCAAAAACATGTACACAGATGTTTATAACAGCACTACTCATTGCCACTCAGAAAAGCGGAAATCACCCAAATGTCCATCAATAGATGAAAACCAAAATGTGGTATTCATACAATGGAATATCATTTGGCTATAAAAGGAATGAAGTACTGATACTAAGTGTGGATGAACCTTGAAAGCATTATGCTGAGGGGAAGAAGCTGGGCCCAAAAAGCCATGTAGTATAGGGTTCCATTTATATGAAGTGTTCAGAATAAGCAAATTCATAGATACAAAAAGTAAACTAACCTTAGGCCTGGGGAAGCCGTAGAGAAGGGAGAAAATGTCAAGAGACTGTTAATGGGTGAGGAAAATATTCTAAAACTGGATTATGCTGATGGTTGCCAAACTCTGTAAATATGCTGAAAACCATTGTATTATATACTTCAAATGAGTATGTCATGATATGCAAGTTATATCTCAGTAAGATTTAAAACTGGAAGAAGAGGCTGAAAATGCCGAGCTAAATAATTGTTAAAAAATTGAGGAAGATGGACATTTTTTAAATTGAAGTGAATTCACATGACTTAAAATAACCCCTTTTAGAGGGAACACTTCAGAAGTATTTAGTGCATTCACAATGTTGTCTGATCACTACCTCTAACGAGTTTCAGAATATACATAAATATTTGGAAGTACCTCTGCGTAATTTCAAAACGTGTGTGCCTGTGTGTATGTGTATAACCATAAAATATGTAAACTTTGTGTCTGATTTTTGTTTATGCATTCATCCATCAATGGACATTTGTGTAGCTTCTAACTTTTGGCTATTGTGACTGTTGCTTCTATGAACATCTATATATATGCATTTGTTTGCGTATCTGTTTTTAATTCTTTTGGGTATATAACTAGAAATGGAATTGCAACATCACATATTCTATGTTTAATCTTTTTAAGGAACTGTTTAATGTCTCCCACAGTGGCTGAACCATTTCATATTCACACCAGCAATGTATGAGAGTTCATATTTCCCCACATACTCACCAGCACAGGCTGTTTTCTTTTTTACTTTTTGTATAGTTGACACAAAATGTAGTATTAGCTCCAGGTGTACAACTTAGTGATCTGACAAGTTTATACATTATGCTATGCTCACAAGTTTAGCTACTATCTGTCTCATTACATTGCTATTAAAATATCATTGTTTTCCATATGCTCTATTTTTCATTTCCATGGCTAATCCCAAACTAGAGGCCTGTGTCTTTCTCTCCCCTTCATCCATTTTGCCTAGCCCCCACTTCTGCTCCCTCAATTTGTTTTCTGCATGTATAATTCTGATTCTGCTTTCTGTTTGTTCATTTTTTAAAATTTAATTTATGAGGGGAATCATATGGCATTTGTCTTTCCCAGTCTGATCTATTTGACTTAGCATAATACCTTCTGGGTCCAGAAAGAAAGAAAAGAAAAAGGAAAAAAAAGGAGTAGGAGAAAAGAAAAAGAAAAGAATAAGAAAGAACAAAACCTAAAAGAAAAAAATAAAAACCGAACAAGGAGAGACAAACTTTAAAAAGTTAAAAAAATTGAAAACAAAGAGAAAAAAATTCCACAAAACTACAGCTTGTTTTCTGTGTGTCATTACTATAGGGCGGCTGACGTGGGTTTGGGAACCCAGTGCTGACTAAAGTTACAGACTCATTGGGAACCAGATGTTGCTGTGGTCTAGATTTTTAAGGTGGGCGGGAAAGTGTTCCCACAGCTCTGGCCCTTTCAAAGCACAGCTGATTTTTCTGTGCCCCAGTGTGACGAGGGCTAGGAAGGCTCACTGAAGCTGCAAGCTCCCTGAGATGACCAGACCCAACCATTATGGTGTTCAGAGACACCTCTTGTTTAGGCTTTTAAGATGGAGTGGGAATGTAAAACATGTGCTTCTCCAGACCTTTCCATCTGGAGTGCTCCTGTAGTTCTTCCACGACTTGGCCAAGCTCTAGTGTTGTCTCTTTTAAAAATGTTAGTTGCTTGTTCGTTTGTTTGTTTATGTATTTATTTATTATTGTGTTATGTTAATCACCATACAGTACATCATTAGTTTTTGATGCAGTGTTCCATGATTCACTGTTTGCATATAACACCCAGTGCTCCATGCCATCCATGCCCTTCTTTTTTTTTTTTTTAAAGATTTATTTATTTGACAGAGAGAAATCACAAGAGAGGCAGGCAGAGAGAGAGGAAGGGAAGCAGGCTCTCCGCCGAGCAGAGAGCCCGATGCGGGACTCGATCCCAGGACCCCGAGATCATGACCTGAGCTGAAGGCAGCAGCTTAACCCACTGAGCCACCCAGGCGCCCCCATCCATGCCCTTCTTAATACCCATCACCAGGCTCACTCATCGCTCTACCCTGCTTCCTTCTAAGACTCTTGTTTCCCAGAGTGCATAGTCTCTCTCAGTTCGTCTCCTACTCCACTTTCTTCCCCTTCATTTTTTCCTTTCTCCTCCTAATGTCCTCCATACTATTTCTATACTATTAACCTATAATGCAGTATTTGTTTCAGGGGTACAGGTCTGTGATTCATCAGTCTTCCATAATTCACAGCACTCACCATAGCACATACCCTCCCCAATGTCCATCACCCAGCCACCCTATCCCTCCCCTCTCGCCCCCAGCAACTCTCAGTTTGTTTCCAGAGATTAAGGTTAAGTTTCTCTTATGGTTTGTCTCCCTCTCTGGTTTCATCCAATTTCATTTTTTCTTCTCTTCCCTTATGATATTCTGCCTTCCTTCTCAAATTCCACATATCAGTGAGATCATATGATAATTGTGTTTCTCTGACTGACTTATTTCACTTAGCATAATACCCTCTAGTTCCATCCATGTCATATATATATATATATCTCCATCCCACATCTTCTTTATCCATTCATCTGTTGATGGATATCTAGGCTCTTTCCATAGTTTGGCTATTGTGGACATTAATGCTATAAACATTCAGGTGCATGTGCCCCTTTGGATTGCAACATTTGTATCTTTAGGGTAATACTCAGTAGTGCAATTGCTGGGTCATAGGGTAGCTCTATTTTCAACTTTTTGAGGAACCTCCTTACTGTTTTCCAGTGTGGCTGCACCAGCTTGCATTCCCACCAGCAGGGTTGGAGTTTTCCTCTTTCTCAGCATCCTTACTAACATCTGTTGTTTCCTGGCTTGTTAACTTTAGCCATTCTGACTGGTGTGAGTTGGTAACTCACTGTGGTTTTGGTTTGTATTTCCCTGATGCCGAGTGATGAGCATTTTTTCATGTGTCTATTGGCCATTTGTATGTGTCTAGAGGAATATCTGTTCATGTCTTCTGCCCATTTCTTGACAGGATGATGATGATGACAATGATAATGACGATGACTTGGGTGTTGAGTTTGATAAGTTCTTTATAGATTGTGGATACTAGCCCTTTATCTGATATGTCATTTGCAATAATATTCTCTGATTCTGTCAGTTGTCTTTGGTTTTGTTGATTGTTTCCTTTGCTGTGCAAAAAATTTTAATCTTGATGAAGTCCCAATAGTTCATTTTTGCCCTTGCTTCCCTTGCCATTGGTGATGTTCCTAGGAAGAAGTTGCTGCGGCTGAGGTCGAAGAGGTTGCTGCCTGTGTTCTCCTCAAGGATTTTGATGGATTCCTTTCTCACATTGAGGTCCTTCATCCATTTGGAGTCCATTTTTGTGTGTGATGTAAGGAAATGGTCCAGTTTCATTCTTCTGTATATGGCTGTCCAATTTTCCCAGCACCACTAAATGTCCCATCTTAAGATATAAATTGCAGTTCATGGCCTTTGACTCAAACCAATTGATTTATTTTCAAAACTATATTTCAATTCAGTTGGCCACTTGCATTAAAGGTATATAAGAAGTTTTGGATCACCTTACATTTAAAAACTATCATTAGACTAATGGTTTGACATGCATTAAAAAAGTGATTTCTTTCCTGAGGTAGGTTGGCTCTTCTCTCTGTCTGAGGCTCTCCATTAGTTTTCTGAGTATGAATACCTTATCTTATTGTAGTATGATAATTCTGAGATACTGTGTAGAGAAAAGATTAAAAAAAAGTCGGTTGCAGACAGTGTACAAAGTGCCATTTTTTCCATTTTTAAAAAGGCAGAGAATCAATAATTTATGACTGCATGTCTCTGTTCCTCCTTGAGGAATTGATGAGAGAAAGGCAACTTTTTTTGTTTTATTATGAGAATTTTAGATCAATGAAGGTTAAAAGTTGAACAGGATAAGGGGTTCAGTGAATCCCTGAAGCACCACACTGACATTCCAAAACAGAGCTAGTAAAGGTCTCCTTTTCTTGATGTCCCTTTGAAAAGAATGTATTATCAAAATGTCAACTGTTTGCAATGTGTATCTCGACTCTGTATCCATCTGTGGCTCTCCTAGAGCTCCGTGGAGGTTCACAACTGGATTTCTGTGTTTCCAGTGATTGTTTACTTCCCAGGAGGTCAGCCAGATGCATTACAAACTGTCAGGAACTGACTTTAATAACAAGCACCTACTGTTTAAATTCCTTCCTGTGTTATTTGCCATAACACACATATACACGCTAAACACAAACACACACAATGAATCTAAGTTTATTTTTGGAGTTAAGCTGATCTTGATCAAGTAAGTGGTCTAGAGGCTTTGGATTTATTTACTTAATACTTGCCTTGGGTCAAATAAATATTGTTTCATGTTTTTCTATCTTTAACTTGAAGATTATAAAAAATCTCAAAATCCTACAGTTTCATTGAATTCTAGCAAACACCCAGTTCAATAATTTTGTCTTCTAGCTGATTTTTCCATACTCCAGTGAGGGAACTCCCCACATCTTGGGAGAGATAAATTTTTAGCTACCTCAAGCGGGTTGATATAAACATATGTACGTGTTTGTGTGTGTGTGTGTGTGTGTATGTGTGTGTGTACATGAAACCACTTTTTAAATAAGTAGTATTTCTCTTTCTCCTCATTGCCTCCTCCTCCTCATTATTTCCCCCTATTTCAGGTGAAGTAACTGAGGCTAGATTAAGAAATCTGCTCAAGAAAAAGATTCAGTCCTAGGAAATGCAGTTGTAGAATCCAGTAGATTAAACTCTTTTGATGAGCCAAGTCACAAAGATATGATTTACCCACTTATAAACCCACATGTACATACTTCATCCGTTTGCCTGATTCTCCCACCCCCCCATTAGAACCATATAATTGCCAAGTTTTAAAAAAGCCTCCCCCTTAACAAAGATCAATGAGATCTCTTCTTCTAAAAGAAACTATTTTTCTTTCTGGAAGATTTAGGTAGTTTTCTTGTCCAAATGAATTGACCTTGCATAATCATTCTAATGATGAGGGTATTGCGGCAGGGGGAATGACTTACTAATTTTAGAACAGGATCACTGTTCAAACAGCATCCCAGAGGAATATTTGTTCCATTCCATATATTGTCTTAACACCGAAGCTGTTTGTTTGTTTTTTTTTAATTGCATGGGAGGAGTTCAGCTATTATTAAATAATTAATTGAAAGAGGTATACTCCTATGATCTCTCACTTCCTAACCTATCATTTATTTTAGTGCTCTGAATTTTATAACTCTGAAACAAGAGATAAAGAGACAAGGCTTGTAGAAATAGAAGAGGGTTACTTTTTTTCTGTCAATGCAATCTCCTTAGCTGTGTTTGAATTGCTGTTAGTCCCTATCTCTTCCGAGACCTTCTGTCACTATTCTTTCCTCATCTCTCTCCTCTCTCTTTTTTACCTTCCTTTACCCTCCATGGCTTCCCCATCATAAAATCATGTTTAGTCCCATTTAAAAGAAATACTTCTCAGTCATTTTTTTAGCTCTTGACTTACATCATTCTTTGTAAATTTATTTTGCAAGAATGTGGTCAAAATTTGCTTTTCATTTTCCCTTTCACCCTTTGGTCTCCCCAATCATAACAAATAGGGTTATGTCAGCCCCATGTCACTGAGAGTCCTCCCACATTGATTACTAGTGGATTTTTTATTACCAAGAACCGTTGATTAAGTCCTGTCTTACCTTGATCACATATACCTTCAAAATCCTTTTTTCGTTTGTTCAATAGTTCAGTCTTGTAATTTTACATTTCATACCTACTCCTTGGTTTTCCTTAAAGGTGCTTCTTTCTCCATCTGTTGTGTAAATGTTGCAATCCTACAGAATTTTATCCCAAGTTCAACCTGGTTCTACAAATTCCAAGTCACTGCACCATCCAGAATAATGAAACGATCTCTTAGCCAAAGGATCTTAAATCTGTAAGTCCCTCAGCTTTCTTAAATACTCTGTGTGTTACTCAAGTTTTCCTGAATTCACCAGGTTTTCTTTCATCCTATTTAATATTCATTTAAGTATAGGCTGCAGCTTTATTCTGTCTGATTTTGGGAAGCCTAGGCCTTCCCAAGTTGTTTAAAGTATCTTCAGAGGGAACTGAAATTGGTGCTCATTATTTACTGTTCTGAACTTGTGTTTTGTTAATTCCAGCTACCAAATCACTTCTTCCCTGTATTTCATAGCCGTATCCAGGCCCCTTCACCCTAACCTCGACATGGATCATGCTTTTTACTGATATACCACCCTACTGGCTCTTCCTCTGTTCTGGACTGATCAGTTCCCATGTTGCAGAGACCCACTCATCTTTTTTAAATTCGTGTTTCAGTGATCCTTAGAAACAGCTAAAAATCTTAGTATCACAATACGTGTTTAGGGCAAAGTATCTTCCCTTCAATATGTGAGAAAGTCTTTCGCTTTATTATTCTAAGTATTTTTTTTTCTCCTCAACTTTCACTTTACAGAGTACGCTCTGAGCATGAGACCCTCCTTTGTTTAAATAAAATACCCATTAAAGTGCTCCCATTCAAAAGAACATCTCCACCAAAGATATATTCTTCCTTTTTACATTAAACTGTGGAGAGAGCTACAGAGTTTTAAATTATGCCGACTATTTCCTCGCTTCAATGAGGGATGATGTTTAAGTAGTATGTACCTTGTGGACATACTAGTTGCTAAAATTTTAAAACACTTTAATACCACTTACTTAATGGTTACTGCCTGAGTCCTACCTCCTACCCCTCTAGTCCCCACAATGTTTAGCCAAATTCTTGCCACAACTTAGTAAATAAAGACCTGACACCTGATACAATAAGGAGGCACCAGGACTTTCCTCTAGCATTTCCACCACTAGGTGGCCTTGATTGAATCTTGTTGAACTGACAAGTATTGAAAATCATCACCACGTATACACATTTCTGTCTGACTACCAGACATCGCTGAACTTAACATTTTTCCTTTCCTTTCAGTCTCGGAACAAACAACAATAACAAAGGAAGAACAACTAAAAAAAAAAAAATCTTGGTCTATGATTTTTTTTTAGTAAATTGAAATCAACCTCATAAGTCAAAGTGTTCCTCTGTGTACTTTACAGGTTTCAAATACAAACTGTACCTACTTTCTATTTTACCTCCTCTGGCTTCTTTACATCTGTCCATTCTCTCTGTTCTTTCCATTTCCTTTGGATTACACAGTGATGGATACCTAACATTGTTGTAATAAATCATAACTCCTAACCCTGCCTCCAGTCTTGTCCCTTTGAAATTCTGCTTCCACAGAGCCACTGAAAGGGTCTAGCAGAATCCCAGATCCTTTGCTTGTTTAAATCCTACAATGGTGTTCCATCTCCTACAAACTTCTTTGACTTGATACTCAATGCCTTTCATAATCTGGCCTGCATGCCAGACTCCCTCTTTTGCCTTTCTGTCATATTTACATTGAATTTTACTTTTGCTAAACTACTTTTGATAAAACAAACAAAAACAAACCAAAAAACAACTTGTTGGCCTGGAAATCACTTCTTTGTTTCTCCATTATCCCTCTGCTGTTCATCCTTGAAGATCAGCTTAGGGATCGCTTTTTTTTTTTTTTTAAGATTATTTATTTATTTATTTGACAGACAGAGATCACAAGTAGGCAGAGAGGCAGGCAGAGAGAGAGGAAGGGAAGCAGGCTTCCCGCTGAGCAGAGAGCCCAATGCGGGCCTTGATCCCAGGACCCTGGGATCATGACCTGAGCTGAAGACAGAGGCTTTAACCCACTGAGCCACCCAGGCGCCCAGGGATTGCTTTTTATGTGCAGCTTTCCTCTAATTCCCTGCGCACTCCCCACTTCACTGGCTTTTCTTTTGGGGGGGTATTTTTATACCACAGTTATCAAATGTGAAGTACAGTTTTGTATGCTGTTCGCCTGTCTTCCTCTCCCAGTTGGCTTAGAATTCTTTGAGGGCAGTGATTTTGTCTTAATCTTTATTTCAGTGGTACCTAGTATATTGGCTTGAATTTATTAAATTACTGAATGAATGGACATAAATACATAATAGCTTCTTTTTTCCTCAGGATTTTTACATGAAGGACAATATTTATCAATTAGTTTTCTAGAGACTAAAAGTAAATCGAGTCTTTTCCATTAGATATTGTGAATAACCACCTCAACCTTGTTTCCTTGTTTAGGTGAAAATATAGAGAATAGTGTTAGAAAAGTGAAGTTGCCAAATGACAAAAGAGGTGATTATATCTTGTGTTGTGATGATTCTCTCTTGTGTTGTGAATTTTCTAACACAACTTAATTTTCTAACTCAACTTTCTTCCCATTTTTTTTTTACATAAGCAAAGTCTTATACACTAATGAAATGAAAAAACATTTGTATTTTATTTGGTTTTTAAGAAATGACTTACTGTAAATATAATATGATCATGTCAAATTTAGCAAGGCAAAAACTTTAAAAGTGGACAAAGGCAAAGAAGGTTATGGCTAGAAACTAGACTTAGAAGCCAAAAATATTTGCTAAAAGAAAAAAGAATACTATTCATATTTTGATAGGGGCTACATTGAATCTGTAGACTATTTAGGGTAGTATGGATATTTAAAAAATAATAATTCCTCCAATACATGAGCATAGAATATGTTTCTATCTGTGTCTTCAATTTCCTTCATGAATGTCTTACAGTTTTCAGAATATATGTCTTTGACCTCTTGTTGAAAATTTTTTTGAGGTATTTTATTCTTTTTGACAAAATTGTAAATAGAATTATTTTATTTCTCTTTCTGATACTTTGTTATTGGTGGATAAAAACACAACAGATTTTTGTATATTGATCTTGTATCCTGCACTTTGCTGAATTAATTTATTAGTTTGGATAACTTTTTGGTGGAGTCTTTGGGGTTTTTTCATACAGTGCCATGCCCTCTGCAAATAGTGACAGTTTTCCTTTTTCTTTTCCAATTTGGATGCCTTTTCCCTTTTTTTTTTTTTTTCCTGCCTAACTGCTCTAACAAGGACGTTGAATAATATGTTGAATAAAAGCGATGAGAGCGGGCATTCTCATCTTGTTCCTGACTTTAAAGGAAAGGATTTCAGCTTTTCACCATTGAATATGGTGTTAGATATTGATTAGTTATATATGGCCTTTGTTATGCTAGGATTTGTTTGCCCAATCCCCAATGTGTTGAGAGTTTTTATCATGAATGTATGTTGAATTTTGTTAATTGCTTTTTCTGCATCTATTGAAATGTTCATATAATTTTTATCCTTCATTTTGTTAATGTTGTGTAAACATGGACTGCTTTACAGATATTGAGCCATCCTAGAATCCCTAGAATAAATCCCACTGGATCATGGAGTGTAATGTATTGTTGAATTCAGTTTACTAATGTTTTATTAAGAATTTTGGCATCTATGTTCATCAGAAATATTGGCCTGTAATTTTCTTGTGGTATCCTTGTCTGGCTTTGGTATCAGTGCAATACTGGCCTCATAAAATGAGTTTGGAAAAATTTCCTCATCTGTATTTTTTTTTTTAGAAGAACTAGAGAAGGATTGGTCCTCTTCGAAAGTTTGGTAGAACTTCCCAGTGAAGCTCTCTGGTTCTGGATTTATTTCTTCAGAGGTTTTTGATTACTCTTTCAATCTCCTTAATAATCAGGCAATTTAGCTTTTCTATTTTGTCATGATTCACTCGTGGTAGATTGTATATTTCTAGAAATTAATTTGTTTCTTTGAGGTTCTCCAATTTGTTGCCATATAACTGTTCAAAGTAGTTTCTTATAATTCTTTGTATTTCTGTGGTAATCAGTTGTAATGTCTCCCCTTTAATTGCTGATTATATTTGAATCTTCTTTCTTCTTTTTTCTTGACGAGTTTAGCTAAAGGTTTGTCAATTTTATCTTTTCAAAGAACCAGCTCTTCGTTTTTTAAAAACTCTATTGTCTTTTCAGTCTCTCTGACATTTATTTCTTTTTTTTTATAGATTTTATTTATTTATTTGACAGAGAGAGATCACAAGTAGATAGAGAGGCAGGCAGAGAGAGAGAGAGAGAGAGGGAAGCAGGCTCCCTGCTGAGCAGAGAACTCGATGTGGGACTCGATCCCAGGACCCTGAGATCATGACCTGAGCCGAAGGCAGCGGTTTAACCCACTGAGTCACCCAGGTGCCCTCTGACATTTATTTCTGCTCCAATCTTTTTCTTCCTCCTTCTTTCTAACTTGGAGCTTCATTTGTGGTTCTTTTTCCAGTTCTTTGGGAGAGGTATAAAGCATATTTTTCTTGTTTACTTATGTACTTAATTCTATGAACTTCCTTTTTAGAATTGTTTTTGCTATAACCCACAAATTTTGGTATATCTGTGTCTTTTTGAAATGTAGGCTAATAAAACAAGCATATATATATATATACACATATATACACATGTATGTATACATATATGAAAGGACTGTCCTTTTTCATGTTTGAGTTACATATTAGCATAATTTCTCATATTAGTGTACACCAAGTAAAAACTCCCTTGATTTACATCTCATGTTCTAAAAATTAGGGCAAAATTATTTTTCCAGCTATGCATTGTTTATGTAAGCTCTTCACTAGTATTTGTAGTGATTTCTTACTGTTCTCAAACTTAAATATTTTAATAATTAATTAGTCCTTGGATCCTATAAAGTAACTTGAAGCAAGAACAAATGAAAAGTGTGTGTGGGGGGAAGCTAAAAAAAGTGTGCCTCAATATATTACTATTTACTGTGAGGCAAAAGATGACAATGCTATTTGACTTTTAGTAATAAAATGAGAGTTTTGAATACTTTTTAATAATTGAATTTCTCCTTGAATAGATGAATGATAAATTCTTCCTCATAATTTTTAAAATCCTTGATACACATTTTCTTCTTTAGTTTGTAAAATATTATTCCGTATTATGAATATTGATTTTTAGATCATATTGCTGATTAGAGTAAGAGAGGAAAAGCTTTATGGCATGATATATCAAATTGATCCTTTTAAATTGGAATTCTACTTGATGACATTTTGCCTTGTGATAATCTTCTCTTCAAATTTGATAATCTTTGATATAGGTAAGCTTTGTAAAGCTAAAATACTGTTTATAAAATAAAAATGAAAGTTTATTGGAAATTTAAGGACTTTGTAAAAGATATTATTCAGCACTATCAAATACCAACAAAATCATTCTGCATGGTTTTATTTGCAGATCATGAGAAACAATGTTTTTTGACTTCTGGACAGCCATATTTCTCCTAACATAACCTTTGTTTTATCTATGTGTACACTTTCCTCTGAATACGTATGCTTCAGGGGATGTTGGTCTCAACTCAAGCCCCTGGTTATGGGTCTTGGTTATTGTAAGCCAAATCATGGTATTTCTATTTTCCTTGCCAACAATTTAGCTTAACTATGAGCATGTGATGGAATTCTGCCCAATGAGATATGAGAAAGTCTGCTGGAAGGTTTCATCTGGATATGATAACTAGAACTGCTATAGCCATATGCTACCAGCATGAGAATGATACCAATACACAGAGATAAGAACCAAGGGATTTGAAAATAAGATGAGCCAGAGCGTGGTTCCAAAGGACTTGGCCTACCTATGGAATTCTTGGATATCGATATTATAAAATCCTCTAGTATTTAAACTACTTTAGATCAGAGTTTCCTGTTACTTGAAGCTGAAACATCCTAATTGATAGAATGTTCTATAATAATGGCCTTTTCAACTTGTATTAAAACAGGTTCATTTAAGTTCATTTTCTGGTCAAGCACATGAATGCCATTCTATTTCCTGCACATGAAGAACTTACACTCTAGTTATTTAAAGTTCACAAGAAAATTACAGTACATTTGACAATTAAGTAAATAAGTATGTTTAAATAACATAAGGCATTATGAGTAAAGAGCTGTTTATCCTGTTAAAGTGGAAAAATTTTAGGGTCCTTTTAAACCAGAAAAGAGCATGCATTAAGGTTTCAAAGGTGAATGAGTTAAGATTTTATTTGATTGTAAGGAGAAGATGAGGGCTGGAAATAAATCAGTAGCTGAGAATATGACCACTGAGGAATAGATTCTTGAGATTAAAAGGGGAAAACCTAGAATCCTTGAAAATTGGTGGGATGTGACACATGAGAATGAAAGGTTAAGAATGACCCTTAGATTTGAATTAGACAAACAGAAAAGTCCAGTAATAAAATTAATCCTAGAAGAGGAAACATAAGTTTTGTGACAAGGAGATAGTGAGTCTCTTTGTGATATGCTGAGTTATTCTCTCATAATTTTGAAGGAATGTTTTTAAGAGAAAATGGGACATATAAAGACAAAGTGTTTATGAACTGGGCCCTGGTTAAAATTCTTTAAATTAATTTTTGACAACCTTAATCCAGATCATCCCATACTCTATATCCTTGTTATCTTTGTCTCTTTCAGCAAGGATGAGGGTTAGCAACTGCCTGAGTGACCCTTCAGTATATCTAAAGGCCAGATGGCATGATCCAAGAAATAAGTGGGTAACTGGGTTCTAGTGCCAGAGATCTCAGTTTAGGAGAATGACGTGGGTGAGGAGATGTTTTTTTGGCAAGGGTATGAGTGATAATGAGACCTGAATATAACCTTTATCATGTTTGTGTGTCCTACAGATGGCATAACTCAAAGCTTCATGAAACAAACAAAAGTAACTCAGATGAGAGGGTCCCTAGTATGAATCCAGACCAGATCATGTGCGGAACTGTTCCATCCTTTTGTACACAGAGCTGGTTTGGAGGGGTATAGTCAAGCTTCTAGATGGTCTAATGAGACATTCATTTAATCAGGCAAGTTATTTACAACCATGTAAATGTAAGAATAACCATTTTTACAGAGACCCTAAGTTTACACTTTGTACTGGTTTAGATAAAGTTAATAATCCCTCTTTCGTATATAGTGACTGCTTGCTTTTTCTGTATCCTTTATATCCCTAGCCCTTGTTTAATCTCTCAGGTGGGATCTATGTATCAATCTACTATCCTTTTAAATATGGTAGTCATACTGCCATCAGCCAATTGCTAAGAGGATATTGAGAGATAAATACTCTAGTTTCCTTGCTCCCAGTTTGGGTATTTCTGAGATGTGTCCTTCATTGTCTCCTAGGGGTCTCCAGTAGTATTGAATTCTAATGACTCACAGTAGTTAGGTTTGATAACATACTTTATAACATACTGATTTCCTTCTTGTCCTTGTCTCATTTTACCATTCTGTTACTGCCATTTTCTGGAATGACCTTACAAAGAAACTACTTGTACTTCACTCCTTACTTCAAAGTTTGCTTCCAAAACATCTCAAAATATGATCACCAAAAGTACATTTTTTTTCTTTAAATACTGTAATTATGACATAAAATTATGACAGTATTAAACTTGCTAATGGAAATCTTGGAAAATTCTATCCAAGCTACATTTATTTAAAAAAATTTTAGGAGGATGGTATTTACAAAAAAATTTAATTCCTAATTATACTACTTATTTAGGAGAGTTTGAACCCTATTTCTTCCATCTGTCACATTGCAGGAAATATAGTAATTATGTATATATTTAAAAAATAATCATTAAAAAAATGCAAGAGCAAACATTAACAACCCTGTTTGTTATACCTGGACCTACTTGCTTTTTGTATCAAAGGTCCAGGGCTTCCTGATTTCTCTTCTCTGATGACACTGGGAAGTATTTATCAAAATGCTTAGACAAGGGCGCCTGGGTTGCTCAGTGGGTTAACCCTCTGCTTTCAGCTCGGGTCATGATCTCAGGGTCCTGGAATCATGCCCCATGCCGGGCTTTCTGTACGGAGGGGAGCCTGCTTCCCCCTTTCTCTCTGCCTGCCTCTCTGCCTACTTGTGATCTCTCTCTCTCTCTGTTAAATAAATAAATTTAAAAATCTTAAAAAACATTGCCTAGACAAGTTGTTGACCATTAAGGTTTTATCACTAAGGTCTCTTAGCCTTTTAAGTAGGAGCTTAGAAAATGCAGGTACTGTATTCAAGTCCAGAACAAGTTCTAGAGTGTAGAAAATGATGTTTCCTTGTTGAAAATCATCACTCATCACTGCCTGGACAGTGATACCTTCTCAGGAGAAAATCATTAGTGAGTTAGCAATAGATAGAGCAATTAGAAATAGATCAAATTGGAACTCTCACCTCAGAATAAGCATAGATTACAAAGTGGCAAGGGATTTAATTATATTTTAAATGAAAAATCTTAGTCTATCAGAAGGCATTGAATAAATGCTGACACTTAGGTATGTCTGACTGTAAACAGCTCTATTTTAACTTGAAAGTTAGTATCTGCTTAATAGATGAAATAATTTTTCCTCTAAAAAATAGAATGAAATGGAAGTGATGGAATTTAAATGTGCTGTAATTGTAAAAACCAGAATATTTTATACATCATTTATAGTAGGATTAGTCTATGTAATCTTGAAGATAAATGAATTACAATTTTTCTACTTGAATTTTTGGATAGTTTAAAGTATAATTACTGACAAATTTTTCTTCTAGATTTAAAAAAATAATTATAATTTATTTGATGAACACTTGTTGTATTTCTTAACCTCCCTAATGGCATTAAGGAATTTTAATTTATATGGGTAAGGTAATAGATGTACTTAAACAAAGTTCTTTTAAAATAGATTTGTTCTAACTTTGTTAGTAATTAAGGGTTTTTTTAATATATAAAGTAAATTCTCATTATAATCATGAGTCAAAAGAAAATTTCTCAAAAATATCAAACGCCTGTAATTATTGGTAATCAAATGGGATTCCAACACTATTCATACATTCTCATCAACCCTGCAGGAAAATTAAAGTCTATGACTATTGTTGAATGACTGTTTGGATTTATGTGAGATAAATTTTTGATTTGAAACTACATAGTATATTATGTTGGTTAAAAAAAATACTCATTATAAAATGAAGAACTTGTACCTCAGATAAAGAAGCCAGATAGGGGCGCCTGGGTGGCTCAGTGGGTTAAGCCGCTGCCTTCGGCTCAGGTCATGATCTCAGGGTCCTGGGATCGAGTCCTGCATCGGGCTCTCTGTTCAGCGGCGAGCCTGCTTCCCTCTCTCTCTCTCTCTCTCTCTGCCTGCCTCTCTGTCTACTTGTGATCTCTCTCTGTCAAATAAATAAATAAAATCTTAAAAAAAAAAAAAAAAAAGAAGCCAGATAAATTCAGAAGCTTTAAGACCAGGGCATTCAGTAAAGTTAAGTATGTGTGCATACATGTATTTTAGTAATACTGAAAATTAGACATACAAGAGGTAGATGTGACTTGTCCAGGTACATATCATATATACTAATCTTGGACCTTAAACTATATAGGAAGTCATTATAGATGGACCAGGTAATGACAATGACATGAATCATGAAACAAAATTTGGAGGTTGATTCGCTGACTTCATGACAAAGAATAAAAAGTTATTTTCTCTTATTTCACTCAACATAATACTCTCTAGTTCCATCCACGTCATCACAAGTGGCAAGATTTCATTTCTTCTGATGGCTGCATAGTATTCCATTGTATGGATATATACCACAATTTCTTAATCCATTCATCTAAAGACAATTATCATATGATCTCCCTGATATGAGGAAGTTGAGAGGCAAAGTGGGGGGTTGGGGGGCAGGGAAGGAAAAAAAGTGAAACAAGATGGGATCAGGAGGGAGACAAACCATAAGAGACTTTTAATCTCACAGAACAAACTGAGGGTTGCCTGGGGGAGGTGGGTAGGGAGAGGGTGGTGTGGTTATAGACATTGGGGAGGGTATGTGCTATAGTGAGTGCTGTGAAGTGTGTAAACCTGGCAATTCACAGACCTGTACCACTGGGGCTAACAATACATTATGTGTTAATAAAAAATAAAAAAAAATTTTTAAAAGTTCTTTTCTTTAGATATTTCTACTCCCAAGAAAATACTAGTGACTAGAGGCCTCTTTTCTTTAGAAGAAAACCAATACTTTGAAATAGGAAGTGAACTAAGAAATAGAACCAAACTGACCATTAAATAGTGTTTAAATAACCACACGGAATGAGAGATTAAGAGCAACTCTTGAACAAAGTAATTTGATAAAATACCATTAGAGAGCTACATTCCTAAGAACAAAGGAAACAGTGTAGAAAAAAATTTTGAACTTTGTTGAGTTATTTTATTGTTTGCTTTAATGTCATATAGTTTTAGATTTAGTTTCTTGGATTATCAGATAAAGCAAATAGGTAATGACTTTTAGTTCAATAAAAATTTTTTTTAGGATTAAAGGAAAGGTACAAATACAATACAGGATTAAAAATCTAAATGGTAATTATGTATTACTAAAATTTAACTGGAAGTATCAATATAGGTGCATGTCTTTCAAAGAAAAAAAGTCATCTTTTTTGACTTAGTCCACTAAAAGAGTTTGCCTTATTGTTCAGATTCTGATTCTTAATTGTATTTTTCTAATAAAATAAACCTGAGTTCCTTGGAGATGTTAGGGGCAGGGAGGTATAAATGAGGCTGGAAAGTCATGTTGTGTCTGAAAGCAAGGAGGCTTTTAAATATTAATGGAATGTCAAAGGGTCACAGAAGCCAACATTAATGGGGCTCTCTCAGGCCAAATTGTGAGAATTAGAACTTCAAAAGGGGAGAAATTGCTATGGTCCATTGAAACAAATTAAATCTACAAGCCATGAATCACTAAGTATTCTAAAATTAAGTCATTTAATCATCTTGTCAATTCATTTTATTGCATAAATAAAGAAAATAGAAACTGTAACTATTAACTTAGTTAAGTGTTATTTTCTAAATCATGGGAAATACTGGTTAAGACACACACATGGGACCTGGAGACAGACAACATCAAGTGAAATGTAGAAAATTCACTGGAAAAAATATTAATTATCCTAAGAATTATGTGGGCTCAGAATATATTTAAAAAATGAGAGTGAATCTATTCAAAAGGAATTGTAGTTAGGTTTCTGAAGATCCTAGCAGTGATTCAAATGATTCATTTAGGCTTTGATTTTTGAAGTGAAATCTTAATAAATTGTTTTCAGTATTAAAATATCAAAGATAACTTTAAATTTGTGGCATTTACAAATTTAGTATATTAAATTTATAAGAATTATTTTATATTCACAAATGTTATATTTGTAAAATCATGCAATATAAATACATACATACAATATAAATATAGCTATATAAATAATTACAAAGATAATACTTGAAAGGATCTACTTAAATCTACTTCGTATGCAGACCATTAACTTTTTTTTTTTAAGATTTTATTTATTTATCTGACAGAGAGAGAGAGTGATCACAAGTAGGCAGAGAGGCAGGCAGAGAGAGAGGAGGAAGCAGGCTCCCCAATGAGCAGAGAGCCCGATGCGGGACTCAATCCCAGGACCCTGGGATCATGACCTGAGCCGAAGGCAGAGGCTTAACCCACTGAGCCACGCAGGCGCCCCCAGACTGTTAACTTTTAACATTGGCATGTATGTTCCATTCCCTCACTCTTAACTGCTTGCAGACCGATGCCAACAAGGAAAAATCTGCCTCACCATAAGCTCCTTTCTCAGTGTATTATCACTCTCTAACCCCATCTGGAAGGAATCCTTGTGTCTCCTAAATCCCATTTCCCTGGCCTAATAAAGGAATTACCCGATTTCATGCATAAGTAAAAGGGTGAGGATAGGATAAAAATTGCCTAGTTTATACTCCATTTTATACCAGAACAGTTTCTCATTCTGTGTACTGTGCTCTTGGTGATGCTTGCAGTGCAGGAAAAAGTCCGGGCCCCATGTAGAACAACGTCAGGAGTTTTGGCCCTTTACCCACCCCCAAAATGATTTTCCAATTTAATTTTCTACTCTAGTATGTTAATGGGAATATATCTGTTTTTTTAAATGGCCCATGATTTTCTCCTTCAGGATGGTAAGTTCTATTTTAGCATGTCCTTCAAGGTACACATATCTGAATACATTTGTGAAGTGCTAAACAATTTCAATTATATACCTTCAGCTAGTTTTAAAAGAGAGTGACCATGGCATTAATATATGCCCCTCAGGAAGGCCTCTTCCCTGCCTATCTCCTTCAAGGGTTTCTGGGAATCACTGAGAAGACATGTCTATTAGCTTAATGAATATGTAGGTGTAAGTGTGTGAAGAAGGCTGCTCATCCATCACCCACAGTAATTCATGTCCTACATTCTAAAAGTTGAACATTTAATTTGTACGGAGATTGCTAACGTTTTCGAACTCTGGCCGTAGGGGTTACTTTAGAGATCTTCAGTGTAACCTCCTTTACGGATAGGAAATATTTTCCTAGACAAATGTAATGCTTTCATTTAAATAAAAAGTTATCAGTACTCCTCTCAGTGATCCCTTTAAATGTTTTCTGAGTTGTGTCTCCCTTTCCTCCCCTACCTGAGTGATAGGAAGCTTTTTCTCCCCTGATGACCATGGTGTCATTCTTAGAAGGCTAGGAATCGGAATGACCAATTTGAAGAATACTTATCCAGCAATGCAAAGATGTGTGTTCTCCACAGCCCTTAACTGCACTCGTGGGCGCATGTCCTGGAAGCGTAGCTTTTGCCCCAGCTTCCAGTGTAAGGATGCTGGGGATAGTGCTATTGATGGCAACTAAACACTAGAAGGGTAATAAACATTGGAATATTATGTGGCAACAAGGATCACTCTACTAAAGTTCATATAAATAGAGAAATGACTTTTAGGAACGTAACACTGAATCAAAAACTCAAGTAACGTGGAGTGGCTACTATTAAATAACACCGGGCAAGGCCAGCCGATAAATTTTTTAGTTACTTAGCATTATCTTTGTAAAATTAAAAACAAAGACAGCAAAATGATAAATTTAAAAATGTGGTTTCAGAGGGAGAAGAACACAGAGGCTTTGTTTTTTTAAAATGGGTGACAGGTGGACTTTACATTTCATTTTTTTTTTTCCTGCAAAATTTGTGCCTCTTGACCATCTTTCTCCAGTTTCTCCATCCCTGACTCCTCATCTCTTGTAAACACAAATCTGATTTCTTTTTCTATTAATTTTATGTTTCTTTTGTTTTTTATATGCTGTATATAATAAATGAGATCCTGTAGTATTTGTCTTCGAATAATTTTATTTAGCATAATGCCCACAAGTCCCATCCATGTTGTTGTAAAAGATAGGATCTCCTTTTCTATGGCTGAATAATATTTCATTGTTTACATATACAGTAGTTTCTTTCTCTGGTCATGTATCTATGGGCATTTAGGTGGTTTCCACGTCTTGGTATTATAGATCATGCTGCTATGAACATGGGAGTACAGTTGTTTTTCACGTAGTGTTTTCTTTTCCTTTGGATATATTTCCAAAGGGGAAATACCGTATCATAAGGTAATTCTATTTTTAATTTTTTTCAGGAACCCTCATACTGTTTTCTATAATGGCTATGGCAGTTTACAATCCCACCAAGAGTGCGTAAGGGTTCCCTTTTCTCCATAATATCCTTGGGAATACTTTTCTCTCTCTCTTTTTTTTTTTTAGATGATAACCACTCAAACAGGCATGATGAAATATCTCATTATCGTTTTAACTAACACTTCCTTAGTTATTAGTGCTATCTGCTGTGTTTTCATGTACCTGTTGGTCATGGGTGTAGTTCTCTGGAAAAATGTCTTTTCAGGTTTTTGTCCCCTGTTTAATTGGAATTATCATTATTATTATTATTATTTGGCTATTGAGTTCTATGGGTTTTTTAAAAATATATTGGATATTAACCATTATCAGCGATGTGGTTTGCAAATATTTTTTCCCATTTTGTACATTGTCTTTTCACTTTGTCGATTGTTTCTTTTGCGAGGCAGAAGCTTTTCAGTATGAAGTAGTCCTTCTTATTTTTTATTTTGTTGCTTGTGCTTTAGGTGTCGTATCCCAAAAAATCATTGCCAAGACTAATATCAAGGAGCTTTCTCCTTATATTTTCTTCTAGGAGTTTTATGGTTTCTGGATTTACATTTAAGTTTTTAGCCCATTTAAAGTTAATTTTTGTGAGTGATCTGAGGGGTCTATTTTCATTCTTTTACATGAGATTATCCACTATTCCCAGAACCATTTTTTTAAGTGTCTTTTTCTCTATTGAGTATTCTTTGCTTTCCTGTTGAATATTATTTAATAGTACATGCATAGTTTTATTTCTGGGGTCTTGGTTCTGCTTATGTTTCTATTTTTAAACATTTCCCATTTGTTGTGAATTTTTGTGTGTTTAGAATTTTTATATATAATAAAAAGATAAAAAAATAGAAAGAAAACTCTTGTTTGAAATAAGTGTCTTAAAAAAAATAACTTTGAGGCTTGGCAAAATTTTGGCTAAGCTAATCCTCTCAAGGGGCACCTCTCAACTGAGCACCTGGCTCAGTTGGTTAAACAACAGACTCTTGATTTTGGCTCAGGTCATGATCTATGTGTCATGATACTGAGCCCTCCATTAGGGCCATTGTTCAGTGGGGAGGTTTGCCTGAGTATTCTTTCCCTCTTCTCCTTTCCCCGAGCTCTCTCTCTCTCATGTGTATCCTCTCTATCTCTAAAATAAATAAGTAAATCTTTAAAAAACAATGCTCTCAGAGAAAAGGAACAACAATATAAAAGAATAGTAAAAGGAGAAGAAAGTGGTTGAAATGAGAGTCCTATGAGAGTTCTGGTCATTGGTGAGGGTGGGGTCAGATCACAGAAGAGAAATAGTCTATTTCACAATTTTTCTAGACTTTTTTCAATTTCATGTCTATTATGAAATTTAATCTTTAGAAACAATCCTCATTCAGTGGAGCCATGTAATTCTTTTAAGAGTATATTTGGTGGATTGGGTTAAATTTATAAACAAATAATTAAAAGGAATCACCAAAAAGTTACTAGTTTAAATAGAAGGCTAATTATGTACCAGGAAGTGGGCAAATTATTATTTTTCAGACTATAAGGAGCATATAAATTATTTAAGGATTTTTGTCAAAATTCAGATTCTAAATCAGTGACTTTCTCACTTCTAAGGGTTCAACAAATGACTATGCTTCTTGTCCTTGCTTTACACTTTGAATAACAAGGAGTCAAAGGTTTTCCCAGATGCAATATTTAAAATTTTTAATAACCTAAGTTGTGGAATTTTCAGGGATACACAAGTTTAAATAAGAAGCAATTGCACCATAATCTAAAAGTAGAAACATAGGCAATGGAGATAAAGTTTGAAAAACTACAGATATTGAACTTAAAATTCCAGAGGAGTATATTCTATTTCCTGATATAAAGATTATGTCTTGTTTTTGACTAAGGTTCTGCTTATAATGCCAGAAAATATTGTTCTTATAGAAAAGAAATTGAAAGGCGATTCTCAAATAAAACTTGTATCTTAATATTTCTTAATTTTCAGTGTTTTTTCTTTAGAAAAAAGATGTATTAAAACCAAAGAAAAACAGGGCGCTTGGGTGGCTCAGTGGGTTAAAGCCTCTGCCTTCGGCTCAGGTCATGATCCCGGGGTCCTGGGATTGAGTCCCACACTGGGCTCTCTGCTCAGCAGGGAGCCTGCTTCCTCCTCTCTCTCCGCCTGCCTCTCTGCCTACTTGTGATCTCTGTCTGTTAAATAAATACATACATAAATAAATAAAATCTTAAAGACAAAGAAAAAGAAAAAAGGGTGTGTCATTTTCAGAATCTAAGAACTTATGTTTTGGGTTTATTAATTTCCATTTAATGCACAGGATAGTCAATTTGAAAAAAAAATCCTGTTCTGCGTATTATATTTTTATTATACGATCTGCTTTGAAGATATAAAAGATGATTCTTGTCCCATCTTGTTTGATAAGATATAGATAATTCTGTTTAATCTAAGTTTTTTTAATCTTTTGTCCCTGGGTAAGGTAGACAAATTGAGTTTCACTTTTAGTTTATTTATTCTGTCAGAGATTTTGAATCAGGAGTTTAAAGTCTCTGTCTGACAAGAAAAAGTCAACATCTGTTGAGTTGATTTATTATTTATGTATTAGATTTTATGGCACTTTTCCTCTGAAGAGCCCAAAGCATCCTACACATAATTCTTACACTTTTCAAATACTTTTCACAAGAAACACCTAGAAACATCCCAACATGAAAAGCGACAGAAAAGGAATTGAAAGAGAAAAACAAGGAAGAAGAGGCCCCCAGGGCAAATGATCACAGCCTCGAATAGGAGGTGTGCCTAAGAATTTAAGCATTCACGTTGCAAGGCCACTGGGGATACACTTGTCTCTGCCAAAGCTGTCCCCCTGCACATCTGCTGTCATTGCATGCGACCTGGCTCCCAGATGCTTCTCTTCTCTGTGGCTGCCTTTCTACACCGTAAGCATCCAGTATTTTGTTAATTAGGGCAATCTCGGAATTTAGTATAATGAGATCTCAGGTTCCCCAAATGGTGTTTGTTCTCTACTCCTGGAGATAGTGGGAATTCTGTGAAGGTGGATTTGTGGTGGCAAAGAAAGTAAAGGTTGTTAGAATCTGTTGTACACCACTTCCTGATTTATATGTGACCACTTGAAATGATTTAATTAAATAATAAAATAATTCATTTTCATTATTTTGAGCTAATAAGTTAGGGTTGAATAAACTTGGAAGGATTTTATGAAGACTCTAGAGATATGAAAACATAGTTTGCAGGTTTTAGATTTCACTTACAGTTAAAACTATTGCTTTTACAGTTAAAACAAATTGAAAATAAGTTCAGGTTATATGGTCCCATAAACATCTACGATTTTATGTAATGCTTAAATACTTCATGTTTTCAATATTTTTCATATGGAAAAAAAGACAATTAGAATGTTGCTGATGAAATGCCCTTTCTGTAATTTTCTTGTGTTTGAGAAGTATGTCCATTTGGTTTGATAGCTGAGGCAAAGGGACATAACTTCTGTAATTCTTTCAGGATTTCATAGTATGAAATATTATACATTTTAAAATGTATTAAATATTTTTTGGAAATGGAAACTTGCTGAGATAATAAGCATATAATTTTAAGTTTCATGAGATTTCATGATTATATATTGAACTCATTTTCTTGACTCATGTTAACTGTCTTCATTTTTCTAAAAGAAAATAGAACCACAAAACACAAAGTTATTGAAAAAAGCAGGAAAATATGGCATGGCACCATATTTCTAAAACAAAGTTTATTAAAGTGACTCAAATTTATTACTTTCTGAAATTTATCTAATGATCTGAGAGTTCTAAGAGCCTTAACCAACACCCACCGTCCATTTAAATTGAGATGTGTTGCTGAACTCTGAGGCAAAGAAGAGCAAAGAACTTGACTGACAAGAGAAAAGTGAGCATTTTTCCATAGATGATGAAAAATAAAAGTTCAACTTTTTATTTTATTAATAAGAGTGAAAATAAAAATACCTCTGCTTGACCTTCTAAGAGCATGAGAACAGAGGGACAGAGAGACAAGAGACTTCTGTGTAGAGTTTTCTGTCTTTGCCTCTGATGCAAGCTGTTTCCACAAAGCCACCATATGAATTATTTGTCCCCAATATATTAGGCCTCAGTAGTCTTGTTTGCATTGAGTTGTATATCAAAGCAGTGACTGAAATGAGCTGGTGCTAGAGATAAGCATGTTTCTGAAACAATATTCATTGTATTTTATGGTCTCTTTAAACACATGGAGAAAGGAACTTGAGATAATACTTCTTGTTTTCACTTATCCTTGAAGTTTGAGTTTCAACACTTTCCTGAGAAAAGTGTATTTATTTGAAACCGTATCTTAAAACAGTTCATAAGATAGATCTTATTCTCAATTACCAAAAGGCTATTTATACCATATTAGTACTTTGCAATACATTTATTACCATGTAGACCCTGGCTGTTAGGTAGTTTGTTTAAATCATTTAGTGTTTTTCAGTATCTTCCTCTGTTAAGAAGGTTAGTAAGTTTCTCTTCTTGCATCTTGATAGTGTTAATAATACCCTCCTAGATGGCCTAGACTTCATTGGAAGAAACATTATGACCTGTATTGTCTAAGGTTTCATGCTTAGACCTTAGAGAAGCTAACATTTGAATTAGGCTCTGAGGAGTACATAGGACTTAACTGACCAGAGAGGTATTAAATACATGGAAAATGGGAGAGTGGAGCTTGGCTCCAGTGAGGTACGTAGTGGCACTGAGCCATAAAAGTTTGTTGGACTAGGTTGGGGCAGGAAGTGAAGCTTTAATACCTGAATGAAAACCCGATAGGCACTAGAGAGTATATGAGCATTTGTGACCATGGGGATGACATGGTGAAGGCCATGCTTTAACATAATTTTTGCGAACTGTGTCTGAGATGCGTCTCATGCATACCTGACACCAACCTGGCAAGGGCATGAAACAAAGTGATGACATTTAGAATGAAAAGAAAGGGGTACATGTGGCAGATAATTGAAGGGAAATTTCCATAAGAATTAAAGATTGGCGTAATGTCCAGGGATAAAGTTTTTCCTTTAAAATTGTCCTAATGCTTTTGCCTCAAGCAGTAGGAAAATGACCAATAGTAGGGAAATTGAGACAGATGAAACAGAGGTTTTAAAAAAATGTTGATTTTTGTTTTAGTCATGCTGATTTTGAGAAAAGAATATTTCCAGAAGAGAACAGATTTCCTGAGGAGATCAAGAGACTGGTATAGATTTGGGAATAACTTTTTATATTTAAAACAAAAGCCTTCCAAAAAGAGAAACACGTTTGAGTTTGGATAAAGTAAGTAGTGATCTTTAATAAAAGTCAGTCAGTAAGTAAGTAAGTAAATAAATAAATAAATAAATGAAATTGAAGTGTAGGATTACACCAATTGAAATTGATCTGAGTGAATATAATTTAGAGGCATTGGACCAATTGTTCTCCATTTTTTTCATGGTTACAAAAGTAATGAATGTCATTGTAAAAAGTTTTTAAAATTTTGGAAAAATACAAATTAGGAAGAAAATAAAACAGCCTAAAAATCACCATACACAGTAATGACTATTAACATTTCAACAAATCTGTCACCTTTTTATATGCAATTTCATGGTTGATTCTGTATTTTCATGCTAAATTTAGTACCTGTTTTGGCTTTAAATAAACTTTTGCCATACCCTTAAGAATTTTAAATATCATATATTGATGGCTGTCAAGTGGTAAAGAGGCCACCTTTTGAATCAGACAGGTTTGTTTTAAATTCTGGAATCATTATCAACTTGTTGCATGATGTTATGTAAATCATTTAACTTTTCTAAGCCTGAATAATTTTTTTTTCTGAATAATTTTATCCAAAAATATGACAATTTTTAAAGGCATTTAAAAATCTTTGGGAAGATTAAAGATATAATGTATATTACACATTAAAGATTAAAGATATAATGTATATTATATAATGTATATTAACCATTTATATATATACATTATATAATGTATATTAACCATTTATCACAGAGTCTTTTAATATTGTAAGCACAGCATCCATAAATTTTACAGGTCTGTCTGGAGTTACGTATTTCTCTCTGGCCTTTTTTCCATATTTCTCCTTTAAGGACTTTGTCCATATTTATCTTTTTTTTCACCCTCCGTTTTTTGTTTTTCCTCCCCCTCCTTCACCTCCCCTTCCCTCTTCTCTTCTTAGTAGTAAACTACATTTTCAACTTGAGACTGGGAAAGAGGAAAACTAAAACAAACAAACAAACAAACAAAACTTGTGATGGTCTGCCTTCAGCACAGTTGTGACATCACTTCCTTATTCCCAACCTTAATTAGGAAACAGGTCACCAGTTAGTTCACTTGTAAGTGCCTTTGCATCCAGTCTATTTCTTGTCTTAGTGGCCTCTCTGGAGCTAAGCAACACCTTCCTTGCCTGGAAATGAGAACCAGCTAATTTGGGGCATATTTGGGTGTACCCTACCTTTTAACTTGACTCCCTCCTTCCCCTGCTCAGAACTTTTTGGTCCAGCACATATCTGTCTACCTTTTAAGTCTGACCCTTCCAGTAGGCTCCATTTCCTCTTAAAAGTCACCCATCCTAACTTCTCCTAAACTAGGACACCTAAGGGCAACTGTTTGCTACAGTAAAGACCTATGTGAATAGTATACAAAGTATACAAAGTATACAAAGTATACTTTGTATACAAAGTATACAATAGTATACAAAGGGGAAAACAGAAGACTTGTCAAAAATACAGATTCTCCTAGAAGTAGCAAGACCAAAATGTCATTACCCCCACATGGCCCATTTCCCAAGGGGTTTCAGCAGTACACTGAGTAAGCACCACGTTTTTCTTTAGCTATTATTATATTTATTATCTTGAAAGAAAATAATCTTGGAGGGGTCATTCTTTTTGTTTTTAGAGGGTGGTGTAGGGGATATGTGTGTGTGTGTGTGTGTGTGTGTGTGTGACTTGAGGTCACAGGAAATTAGAAAGATTTTGACTTAAAACACAATTGTGACTGTCTCTCAGAATGATAGATGGAAAATATAGAAGAGCGTGCTGACTCAGGTCGCTTGAGGGAGGGACAGGAGGACATTTCTTGGCATTTCTGCCAATAATTTATGGAATCGACTGACCAAGCACCTTTTACATCCATAATGATGATGAGCTGTTGTGAAAATGTCGCAGGGTGAACCACAATCTGCCTTGCTGTGGCCTCCGTGCCCATTAAAATTTTCTAACAGTTCCAATCCCTCTTAACAAGCCCCAGAGTTCTACACTTCTTGAAAGTTGGGATGATAAGCTAGCTTTAAAATGCATGTTGTATTTTAGATGCATTTAATACCTTTTCTCCTATAGGAGTAAAGCTTAAAACAAATGTTTGCGCCTCATACACAGCTTTGGTATTTATAATAACTCTCAGGTAATTCTCAGAGATACAAATATGTACTTTGGGAAATAACGGAGCTTAAACGCAACAAGTAAAACTGTTGCTACCCATGGTGTTTGTTTCTCTTCTTGATTCAAGCCGTTGTTACGTTTGACATGCAGTTGAAAGCAACTCTAAAATTTGAGTAATTTTAAAGTACATCTGTGATTTTTAAACTTTTTTAACTTTTTTAACTTTTTTAACTTTTTTAAACTTTTATAAAAAAACACTTCGATTTTAGGTTTAATGTTCAATTTTGTCGTAAGTGATCATAACATGGGCTTAAGTTTCCATGCTTCTGGTTTTCTACTGATATGAGGTAGTGTTAACATTTTACATAACATGCAGGGTTGTATTAAGTTTGATGTCAGATGCCAAAGATCTGTAGTGAGTGGACTTTGGTTAAGGTATAATGAGAGCCAGCCTTAATTGGGAGCCTACGAAATAACCACCTTCTAAATGCAGTGTCTACTTTTATAGGAGCTATTCAGTCATGGCAGGTAAGTTATCTAGATGAAAGGGTTAATCATCTATTCCAATATTAATATTTATTTTACTAAAATTTTCAAACATATACAAAACCAGAAATAATAGTATAATGAACTCATAGGTGCTCATTGCACCTAAGTTTAAGCAATTACCAACTCTTGACCAGTCTTATTTAATCTCCCTCCTTTCACTCTCCCTCTCCCTGTTTTATTTTGAAGCAAATGTTTAGATTACTTATATCTAAAAGTTAAAAAGCATTAAGGAAATGTCCAATAATATTATCATCTCATTTAAAACATGGTTAAGTTCTTAATATTATTAAATATAAGAAGCTCAAATTTCTGTCTTTTTTTTTTTACTTTCTTTACTTTCTACTTCTTTACTTACTTTCTTTATTTTTACTTTCTTATGATTACAGTAAAGTCAATGCACTGAAATTGATCCATGCAATTGTTCTGTATTAACCTAAAGCTTCCTTCCTCCTCTTTATTTATTTTTTGCAGTTCAATACTGAAATAACAGAACTGCTTGGTAGAATTTTTTTTTTACATTCTGTGTGCATCCTTCTTGTGTTATTTAAGATGCTATGCTGTCCGTGAATGTTCTATAAAATGCTCATTTAAAGACTTGATTAGGCAGGGGGTTTTAGATTTTTAAAACTTCCTTCATAGGTGATATTGATTACTTACATCATGAAGCACCCACTGTGTGATTTTTCCCCTTTTTTTGCAGCTGTCATTATTTCATCAATGATTGCAAAATCATGATGATATAACTCTAATCTTTTTCTTTATTGCAACACATTTATGAAGAGAAAATCTCCCTCATTAATTTTTTGTTACTTTGAGTTATAGTCCATAAAAAATAAATTAATGCTTGATATTTTTCCTTCATGCAGTTTTATATATGGCATCTTCCATAAATTATCAGTGATGTTTTCTAAAATTAATAGCCGTATTAATATAATTTTAACAATACCAGATTTAAATGAATGGTAGCATACTATACAAATTTTTTCTACATTGCTAACTCAAACACATACCAGCAATTGCTCCATAGCGATATATAGTAGTAAACAATTATTACTTTAATAGTTATGTGTATTTTGTCATACGGATATAAAATAACTTATTCAGTTTCTATTAAGGGTTATTTCTAGTCTTTTGTTATTATAAATTGTAACGGTCTTGTTCACAGATGGTTGCATATATCTTTCTAATTTTTTCTGTGATACTTTTAGGATAGTTTTCTAGAAGATATTGCTATATCAAAGGTTAGAGCATTTATGATTTTGCTAAATATTGCCAAATTCCATTCTATAATGGTTGCACCATTTTGCAGTCCCTCCAGCAATGCATGAGTGCCCCTTTGCCTTCAGTATCATCAAGAAAATCTGTCTACCTTGGGTTTTTGCCAATTTCAGCACTAATTTACTCAGTCCAAATGAAAAGCTAATACTCTTTTTTTTTGCTAATCTATATGCTTTTCTCTGATTTTCTCTAATTTATATTGTTTGTAATATAAAAGTAATTTCACTTCTTCATGCTGTGAAAAACATGTGATTCTCCATTTATTAATTCTACTACTTCGTTATGCTGCTTCAAGTGACTTCTCCATTTATTCCGAGACATTATTGCTATCTCTGCTAAAGTAAACATGTGATTGTACTGACTTCTTTTTATGTATTTCAAAACTGCACGTGAATACTCTAATTAAATTACTCCAAAGACCATTTCTAGCATATCTGTAATCAGCTCAGGCTATTTCTGTGGTTTGTAACTGATACAGTTAAATCCTGCCTGTTGGATTCCTGTGTAGACGATCTGTTCTGATCAGTGTAACAGAGTTTTGACTAAATTGCTTTTTGGTATTGCATTTTTTTGTTTTTTTTTTGCTAAGTTTACAGCCCTGCTTTAGACAAAGAAAGCTTAGGTGACTTTATAAAAAATGCACAGAACACTTTAAAACAAATAAAGGCAAGGCTAAAACTGTTGAATTTCTCAGCTCTTTGTTGGGTCACTAATACAATTTCTGAACATGGCATACACTTTCATTTATTGTCCTGAATTTTAATTTTTTGCCTAAAGCTAGTTATTTTTCCTTAAAGTGAATCATTGATTTACTTTCCCTCAAGCTGAATTTCAGATTCGGACTACCTGCAGCGATATGCTTGTTGTGACTAGAGAATCAGTCAGGGAAAGAAGTCTTTTTGGAACTGTCTATGCAACAATGACTTCTCTTCTCTCTTTTCCATCAGAGAAATACCCCAGACTCCCTTCACTGGAAAGCAAACAAAAGCTATAGTTCATGAAAATGTTGATGAAATGGTGTGTAGAAACCAAACATAGTGGCAGCCACTTAGCTTTTAGATTTAAGTGCATTCATTTTTAGTAGAAATAAAAATAAGCCCAGCTGTCCAAAACTTCTCAGGTTCTGCCTGAGATTTCATGAGAAGATTTTCCCAAGGAATATGCTTTTATTTTATCAAGGGATAAGTGAGTGACTCTAATTTTTACTTATTCACTATGAAACTAAGTATGACATACCAATTCTGGTAAGTTTAGTTCAGCAAATGGTGTTGCCACAACCTGAGAGGAACAATATGATGTGTTAGGAAGAATACAGAGATAAATGAGAAATGATCTCTTAGTTCAAGGACATCCTCTCCCCTAAGTTAACTCAGTATCTCCTTTTGATCTTTCAAAGTCCTTTTAGGTACTATCCTTTTGCAGTTTGGATAGAATCATTCTGGGGATTGTATTAGAGTCGCTAAGTACTTCTTTATTTGTGTATCTCTGAAGTGGGGCTACAATATTTTAAGCTCCCAGAAACACATTTCTTTTGGATTCTGCGCCCAAGTTATTCTCTATCTGTAAATAAAGTCCAGGCATCTAAGAAGGAAAATGAAGATGCTCCTGCTAACAGAATATGAAGAGGGGATCATAGGTTGCTAAATCAATACTGGGCTCAAAAAGTCAGGTTAAATATTTTTCACACACACACACACACACACACACACACACACACACACACACACATGTGCATGCATGCATGCAAAGTCAGGACACTTTCTTGAGTTAGTGCCAGATGCTGGAATGTGGTTGAGCCAATGAGGCAGGCCCTCAGGAAGGAGATGCAACTTTGGACATGCCCTACTCTAAAGAGAACAAAGAACACCAAGAATGTTTATAGTCTTCAGGAAATACTGTAAAGGGAATCTCCTAATCCAACTATCTTGAAAAATGAAAATGAAAAAACGATGTAATAGTTAAAACTTTATGTCTAAAAACAAACACAAACAAAAAACTTTTTTTATGTCTGTAGTGGTAAGCCAGTTTCTCAGCCTGCTATAAGGCTTTTCTGTGGGAAATGAGCTGAGAAAGAAAAAAATACAATGTGGATCAAAACTGTGGCAGAAAAGGGGACGTAAAATAAAAATCTCCTTTTCCTGGCTCCAGGGAATTATGGGGACAACAGGGAGCAAAGGGAGAGGAGACATGCGGTTGAGATGTGGGAGTCTTGCTGTCATCCCTGTGAAATGAAATCCTGGAACAGAAGGGCTGACATTGTCAGAGGGAGACACTGAAGCTGGGGACATTGTGGCTCTCTTCCTATTTGGGACGCTGGCACAGACAAGTGATAATATGTTGTGGTGTGGAACAGACCCAGGGCAGTTCTTCAGAGAACAGAGTTAGTCAGGTACAAAGGACCTATTCAGCAGTCAGGAGGTAATCTTAGCTCTCTTTGGTTATAAGATACCAGAGTTGCCTCCTTATCCCGTATCAGGTGGGATACTAAAAGTAATTGGGAATCTGTGGGCATGCCACGGGTTAGACCCAAGAAGCCCCACAGCACAGACGTGTGTTAGACTAAGTCTAGGGACCTGTGGTGGTCAACAGGGAAGAGAATCAGAATATGTCTGCAGTGCCAGCGAGAGTACCATAGTAGGGCTCAGTCCAACACGAGGTCTTCCTAAGGCCTTACTGAGTTGATAGGGACAAAACCCACAAGTTATTTCAAGCAGATGATGAGCAGCAGAAACCAATAGGACGCCCAAAGATGGGAACTCATGTAACAATGCTTCAGAAATGCCAAACAACACAAACACAAGAACCAGCACAAGGCAAGTGTATTTCCTTTCTGCTAATGCTGTGAAGTCAGACCTCGATGCCTTCTGTAACAATGAAAGATGCCTTCTTGGAGTGGAGGAAATGTAGAGTGGAGCATTACTTAGATAGACAAGAGGAAGAGAATGAAAAGAAACTGTTATAAACATTTTACCAGGTTGGGCAAATTCAACATTTATGGAGATCTACTACTTAGAAAGTAAAATCAGTAATAGACAAAAGAAGATAAATTTTATGCACACATTTAAGTGCAGTATAAATAAACTTGAACCCCAGCAGAATTACATTATAGTTCTTTGTCATTGATTCTGTATATACCAATGGGGTGTAAGTGACTTAAGGGCAGAAAGTTACCTTATTTTTCTTTGATATCTGCTGTGAATAACAAATTTGGTCATAAAGAAAATGCTAAAAAAAAAGAAAATGCTAAAATAGTGTTTATTAGGTTGAAATGAATTTACTGCTACCAAGAGCATTTGCTTTGAAATCACGGTTCCATTGTACTTGGACTGAACAACCCTAGGCGAAAATTGTGGTCTTTTTCCAGAGGTTCTGAATCTTGAAGAATTGGTTCAAAGGCAGTTGAACCAGAGGTATTAGCATGAGCAAAGACATTGAGATAAGAAACAAGTGTGCTTGCAAAATGGTGAGTTCTCTAATTTGGCTGATTAGGAATTATCATTATCAGGATTAAATTCCAATAATAATATTAGCAGTTATAGTTTACTAAGCACTTTTTCCATTAGCATATTATTGCACTTTGCAATTTATATCCTTCATTTCGATTAACAATCCTGTGGCAGTGGGTATTACTACTGTATTAATCAGGTTCCAATTAGGAGACAGAAATCACATGGTAATCCAAACATGGAAAGTTATTGTAATATGGCATTGCCTAGTTAGGGGGAAGGAAAACAAAAGAATTTTAGAATAGCGAATACCAGCAGAAGCTTCTGCTCCTAGCCAGGCTGACATCTTGTACCCAAACAGGAGACAAAGCTGGATGCTTTCCTCCCATGGGACTGAGATGCAGACCTTTTTGGAAAGGCTGCAGCCATGACTTACTGGATGTTAGAGTTGGCTGAGGTTTTGAAAAAAAAAAAAAAAAAAAAAAAAAAAAAAAAAAAAAAAAAAAGACCCACTATGAATCCTCCTCCGGGGTGATGGGGAAGCTGCCCGTGGAAAAGTTCTGAGCCTCAGAATGCCCTGCAAAGCCAAGGGAGAGAGCTATTCAAAGGGGTGTGCAGAGTTGGTCATACCTTCTGTGTAGCCCCTCAGCAGTGTGCCAAGGAAGATCCTCTTTGAAAAGTGCTGCCCCCTGCTGGCCCAGAGGTGCTCTTGGCTGTCTCGTGATGTAGGGTGTGGGTACCTCCAGAGTCCTATGTGGTTCAGGACCCTGGGAGAGAGGCTCACCAGAACCGGGAAAAGAAAGGGCTATCTCTGGTTTCCCTCTAGCGCCCTCTACTGATGAAACTTGACATTATGTCCACTGGAAAAGGAGGAACCAGTGTCCAGTAGCAGACAATGAAATGCAAATTTGCGGTTGAAAACCCATCTTGTTTACTTCTTACAGGTTAGGAATTTGAGTGTCAGATTTTTGTGACTCTGAGTCATACAAATGATCAGAAATGCTTGGAATTTAAACACTTGCGTATTTAGTTTTCATTATACACGGCTGTTCTAGAAGATTCATCTGACAAGCGTGTAGAATACGTTGTAGTGGGAGTGAGGCTGGGGTAGGATTATCTAGTAAGTTGTTACGGTGAGCCATGTAGAAGAAAATGAGGACTTGTGAAATATGTAACTTTTGTGTAAGTTCTGGATTTTCTAAGTTAAGCTGGTTAAAACAAGAATTCGGTTGTTTGAGTGTCATACGGTAAAAGCAATTGACAGGAAAATGCTTATAGACTCATTTAAAGGATATAATTTAAATGAATACAAAGAAACAACTTATTATATGTAGATTGTTCTCAATCTATTTTGCATTTCACATGTATCCCTGTTAGAGGAACAGATCTTACTGGTTTTCAAAGCCTCAAAAGACTGCGTGGTATAGATAATATCATCTGAAGGGGTGAAGTTCCCTCAGCATTTCCTTCAGGAATTTTTAGACCCTTCTTACCCTTCCCAAAGGCTTTGGAGTCTCCAGCTATATGCTAAATTTCTTACTCTAGGTCTCAGTAACCGTGGGCATCCTCAGCGGTACTGAGTGCCCAGTGGTCATTTTCAAGGCTGACGTCCTTGGCTGTGCCCATCCCTCATGAGCCCATGTTTCAGATCTGTCTGAGATACATCCAAACAACTAGCTATTACCTTTTCTCCATAAATTATATGGACTTTTAAGGGAAGTCTGTTAGAATCCCAATTGTCACTTGGAAAATGCAAGGATTTATAGAATCTGTGTTATACTGGGTTTACTACTGCACTCTGTCACTTTTATTAAACTCATTCTTAGAACTTAGCCACAGGACTGCTTTTTCCTTGCCAAGCCTCCCCCCCACCCCCACTTCGGACTAATGGGCAGTGTTGTGTAGTGGTTAGGATTATGTTTTGGTTCTGAGAATGCACCATGCAGACCTACAGGTACAGAGAGCATAAGGAGGATAGCTGACCACAGGTCCCACATGTTGTGCTCAGAAACCCATGGCTGCATTTGCACCGAGGCACTCTTCATACTGGCTGTTCCTGCTTAGTGTCTGAGCACAGCAGGGAGATGAAGGGAGGCTCAGTCTTGGGAGAAAGGGCACTCTTCTGATGCTGTCTTTGACCTATGGACTTTGACAGCATTGGCAAACCTTCCCTAGTCTGCCCTGCATGGAAATCACTTCTGCCCCATCCGTTTTGTTTTCTCTCTTTCACTTCTCTAGAGATTGCTTAGTGGTGTGACAGCGCTCCCACCCTTTCTGGCTTTTTCTCCATTTCTCTACAGGTATTTCCCCAAGTAAAATCTTTGGATTTTTAATTCTATTTTGGTATTTGCTTCTTGGAGCTTTTGAATGAAGTTATCCGTGGATTCAATACAGTTGGTTCAAACCTGGGCTTGGCCATTTACTGTCTGAGTAATTAATTACGTACTTCACAGGGTCGTAAGGAATAACAGCATTCATATGTATATATAGAAAATTATAAAAAAATAAATGGTAGCTGTTATGTTCTTCTATTCCTGGAACAGTTTACTGTATAGAAAGATATCTAGGTGACAAAATTTTACATGAGCTGTCAGAAATTTTTCAATTCCTCTTGTTAAGTACCTCTTGAATTCATGCAAAAAAATGCAAAAATTATTAATGCAAAAAAAGGAAACCACCATATCTTAGGATGTTGAAGGATAAAAGCAGAAAATGAGAGGAATATTCATGCTGTCCATATATTGTTAGCACAGCAAACCTAGCAAAAACTTCCACATGCACAGCTTAAAAGGCTATATTTAGATACCAGTGGTGAATAACAAGAGACAATAAATTACAAGAATCAGTAGGATATCACTGAAGGCTGGGGATACCCTGCATGTAAATGAGATGTGTGAAAGATAAGAGGAAACAATAAGCAGTTATTAAATGAACAATAACTAACTTCTTGTGCATAATCTCATTTTAAATGATACTTATCAAATGCATGTGCAAAAATTTATTTGATTTTTTTTCCTCTGAAATCTTAATATAGACATAGTATCTAGGGACAGCTATCCTGGAATGGTATCGTATGATCCAGTCATACATTATACTTCCTAAAGAATTTTCTTTCTTTCTCCCTCTCTCTCTTTTGTGACAGAGAACAAGCAGGGGAGGGGTAGAGAGAGAGGGAGAGAGAGAATCTTAAGCAGGCTCCATACCCAGCATAGAGCCCTACGTGTCATAACCCTGAGATCATTACCTGAGCTGAAATCAAAAGTCAGACCCCTAACCAACTTAGCTACCCAGACACCCCAGAGAATTTTCAAATAAGTGATCTTAATTCTTACAACCACATGAGAGGTGATTGAATAAATACTAACAGTTTTATTTTCTATCAGGATAAACAGATGAATGAGCCTGTAATGACCTTGCAGAGGACACTTTGCTCATTCCTCATTTTATAGTTAAGTGGGATTCTAAGATCTGATGAGGAATTGGTTAAGTTCAGTATTATCATTCAGAATTACTAGATCCATTTATATTTCTTGAATACCACATTAATTGGGTCTTACGTGGAACCTCTGAGGCTTTTTAAATGTGATGAAGCAGAAATCACCCTGGACTTTGTCCAACAAATTCAACTGAGCAAGAAAGGAGTGTTCTGCTACATTTGTCCAAAGACACTTGATACGGTGACAAAAGTGGTTTCCAAATCGTCTGTGAGATCTTATTCAACTAACATCCCTAAAATCTATATCTATGTGTTTGGTCACATGGTTCCCATCAGGATTCTGTCCAAGAACAAGCCATAAGAGAGCCATAGGGATTTTAGCCTCCCCTGGTGAGCAAGAAGGTGTTCAATTGCACAGCTCAGATTTTCTACAGAGGAAGGCTGCCACGTATGTAACAGATGCAAACTCCTGCTGGATCCTTCCATACATCCGCCTTGAAAATGAGTTGCAACAGGGTTTTTATTTACAAAAGATAGTGGGCTTCCCTGGTCTTTGACTCTAAAGCAAAATTTCTCTAAGACTTTTCAGATGATCTCCTCTCCTATTTTAATCTTCCCGTTCTCCCATTTGGGTCGAAATAAAGACATCAAATACGGTGAAGAATGAGTACCTGAGAAAAAAAAATGTCACATAATTACAGGCCATTGGTCTACTTTTTAATTTAATTTTGGTTAAAAAGTTTGGTTTTCTTTTGAAACTTCAAGATCCCTGTGTTTTACTTTAGCCATTTACAGAAGGAAGTAAAAATGTGATTTTTGAGCAGAATGGTGTTTTCTTGAACTTGCCATACAATTGATGAGGGCTACCAGATAACTATTGTTTCATTATTTTTCCTTCTGAAAGATACTGATTCAGTAGTTGATAAAAGTGCTCTAGATGATTAACTCAGCCCGATTCTTGGCTCTGTGTCTACTAGCAGTAGAGACCCTAGTATGTATAAGAAATCCTTAAGACTTTTTTGTTTTTTGTTAAAATTGCAACTTCCTGGGTCCCAATTTCAGACGTTCTGATCCAGCGTACCCTGGCAGCATCCAAGAACCTGCATCTAGAGAAGATCCTAGGTGGCTGATCCTAGAAGATGGGCACACACTTTGAGGTCTGTTTTCATGACAATTTAATAGTCGAACCGTCTCTCCCAAGGGACTGCTGTGGTTATTCATTTATAGCCAGTTGAAGGTTTGATAAAAACAGCTGAAGAGTTCTGAATAGTTCTTAATTGTAAAAAAGCCAATTGGCCTTTCAAAGGACAGAGATAATAAATTATGGACTGTAACTTATTTTAATAGCCACAGATCAAATGGACAGCACCATGAGGCATAAGCAACATAACTTAATTAACATACTTGAGAACCTATTGAATCCATCATGTTTTTCCCATCCTGTTCCTTCTTCCTTAATCCCCATTTCCTCTTTTTACATATGTATGAGTATATGTGTATATATGTGTGTGTGAGTGAGTGTTTGTATACACTTTTTTGAATAGATTATCTATGTCTTTTCCTCATCTTTTCTCTCATTTTGTGTTGAACCTCCCCAAACTTTTCTTTCACTTCCATAAAGTTGTTATTTTTATACCCCACTCAAATCTACTCCTTTATGTCTTCTTCTCTCTTTACAGTAAGGTATCTTTCCACCCTATATCCACCCTATCTCCTGAAAAAAAAAAAAATTTCCTGGTAACATTCCAAATGAGTAATACTGTTCCCCTTTCTCCTCATCCTTGCCAACGTCTGCCATTTCCTGTCTTGTTAACATTAGCCATTACGACTGGTATGAAGTGGTTTTGATTTGTATTTCCCTGATACCAAGTGAAACTGAGCACTTTCTCATGTGTCTGTTGGCCATTTGTATGTCTTTAGAGAAATATCTGTTCATGCTTTCTGCCCATTTCTTGATAGGATTATTATTTTGGGGGGGGGTGTTGAGTTTGATAAGTTCTTTACAGATTTTGGATACTAGCCCCCCCCCCCTTTTTTTTGGCGGCCATTTGAGTCCTTAATTCTACTTAAATAGCATTTTAGTGCCTTGAAACTTATAAACATATAATGTATTTTTATCCCCAGGGGTACAGGTCTGTGAATCGCCAGGTTTACACACTTCACAGCACTCACCATAGCACATACCCTCCCCAATGTCCATAACCTCCCTCCCCCTCTCCCAATCCCACCTCCCCCCAGCAACTCCCAGTTTGTTTTGTGAGATTAAGAGTCACTTATGGTTTGTCTCCCTCCCGATCCCATCTTGTTTCATTTATTCTTCTCCTATCCCCCTAACCCCCCATGTTGCATCTCCACGTCCTCATATCAGGGAGATCATATGATAGTTGTCTTTCTCCAATTGACTTATTTCACTAAGCATGATATCCTCTAGTTCCATCCACATTGTCACAAATAGCAAGATTTCATTTCTTTTGATGGCTGCAAAGTATTCCATTGTGTATATAAACCACATCTTCTTTATCCATTCATCTGTTGATGGACATCTAGGTTCTTTCCATAGTTTGGCTATTGTAGACATTGCTGCTATAAACATTCGGGTGCACGTGCCCCTTCGGACCACTGCGTTTGTATCTTTAGGGTAAATACCCAGTAGTGCAATTGCTGGGTCATAGGGTAGTTCTATTTTCAACATTTTGAGGAACCTCCATGCTGTTTTCCAGAGTGGTTGCACCAGCTTGCATTCCCACCAACAGTGTAGGAGTAGCTCCCCCCTTTTTTATTTAAGATTTTATTTATTTATTTGACAGAGAGAGATCACAAGTAGGCAGAGAGTCAGGCAGAGAGAGAGGGGGGAAAGCAGGCTCCCTGATGAGTAGAGAGCCCAATGCAGGGCTCAGTCCCAGGACCCTGAGACCATGACTTGAGCCAAGGCAGAGGCTTAACCCACTGAGACACCCAGGCGCCCCTGGAGAGTAGCCCTTTATCTGATCAGACATTTGCAAATATCCTCTCCCTTTCTGTTGGTTGCCTTTGAGTTTGGGGAACTGTTTCCTTTGCCATGCAGAAGTTTTTATCTTGATGAAGTCCCAATAGTTGATTTTTGCCTTTGTTTCCCTTGCCTTTGGAGATGTGTCTAGCAAGAAGGTGTTGCGGCCAAGGTCAAAGAAGTTGCTGCCTGTGTTCTTCTCTAGTATTTTGATGCATTCCTGTCTCACATTTAGGTCTTTCATCCATTTTGAGTCTATTTTTTGTATGGTGTAAGAAAATGGTCTAGTTTCATTTTTCTACATGTCACTGCCCACTTTCCCCAGCACCATTTATTGAAGAGGCTGTCCTTTTTCCATTGGATATTTTTTCCTGCTTTGTCGAAGATTAGTTGACTATAACTTGAGAGTCCATTTCTGGGCTCTCTATTCTGTTCCTTTGATCCATGTGTCTATTTTGTGCCAGTACCATGCTGTCTTGATGATTAGAGGTTTGTAATAGAGCTTAAAGTCTGGCCTTGTGATTCCATCAGCTTTGGTTTTCCTTTTCATCATTCCTCTGGCTATTTAGGGTCTTTTCTGGTTCCATACACATTCCAGGATTATTTGTTCTAGCTCTGTGAAAAATGTTGATGGTATTTTCATAGGGATTACATTGAATATGTAGATTCTCACCAAGATACTAGCCAATAGGATCCAACACTGCATTAATAGATTTATTCACCATGACCAAGTGGGATTTATTCCTGGGCTGCAAAGGTGGTTCAACGTCTGCAAATCAATCAATGTGATACATCACATTAATAAATGAAATGAAAAGAACTATATGATTTTCTTAATAGATGTAGAAAAAACATTTGTCAAAATACAGCATACTTTCTTGATTAAAGTTCTCCACAGTGTAGGAATAGAGGGAACATACTTCAGTAACATAAAAGTCATCTATGAAAATCCCACAGCAAATATCATTTGCAATGGGGAAAAACTTATAGCTTTTCCCCTAAGGTCAGGAACACGCAAGGGATGCCCACTCTTAGCACTGTTGTATAATATAGTACTAGAAGTATTAGCCTCAGTGATCAGAAAACAAAAGAAATAAAACACATTCAAACTGTCAGAGAAGTCAAACTCTCACTCTTCACAGATGACATGATACTTCATGTGGAAAACCCAAAAAATTCCACCCTCAAATTTCTAGAACTCATACAGGAATTCAGCAACATGGCAGGTATAAAATCAATGCAACAAAATAGTTTGCATTCCTAAACACTAATAGTGAGACAGAAGAAAGATAAATTAAGGAATCAATCCCACTTGCAATCCCACTGCAACAAAATCCATATGAATTCTGTGCCCTTTTGACATAATAGTTTGTTTTCTATAAAAATAGGACATCTCCATCATCTCTTACATCTTACTTGATCCAGCTGAAATCAGTTGTCCAGGAAGCCTTTGTTCCTTTCAGTATGGAAAGTATAAGTATAAAATTACACAATTGGGAGGTTTCCTGGTATCTTCACCTCTTGATTAGAAATCAAAAGAATAACTGAAAAAAAGGAATGATATGATCAAAGGACAATAATCTGTGTACATACTTTAGGAAAAAAGGATAACCTGAGACTTCAATAATTAAAAAAAATATTTGTAAGTTAAATTTAACATTTTATTCTAACTTTACCTGTTTTCTTGTATTTTGATTTGACATCTGTCCTCATTTTACAGGCACCTATATATTTATTGTTTATTTTTCTTGTTCCTTCTCCTGGGTGTTAACCTTATTAAGTGTGAACAATAAAATTGCCAGATTAAGGAAATTGGACAGTCTCAACTAGGGTTTTTTTTTTTTTTCTTAGCTGCTTTATCAGTATGCTAAGCAATGTGAGAATGTATATTTAGGCTGAAGATCTGGCTCATTAATCATCTACTACCATATTCTTCTAAGTAGTAAAGCTCTTGTTAGTGAAACTGATGGATAGTGAAAAACAACCTAATGAGTCCTTCAATTTTGCATTGGTGTGTAAGAAAGCAAAAAAAGGCATATGGAAAACTAGGTATTTCAGAGCTATAAGACTTGAAAGAAATTCCTATTTCATATCTTAGGTGAAGAATTAGAAATCCAAAGAGATAAAGTTATTTCCTCAGTGCCACATAGTAACTATTAAAAAAAATTTTTTTTAAATCTATCTTTGAATGAAATGCACTTCCTGCCTTTTATATCCAAGTTGAATTTACTTGGAGAAAACTAGGTGAATATTTAGATTTATTTTTAAATATGCTGAAGTGGAAGCAAAACAGTATCTAACCACTTCTTTGAAGTATGTAATTAGAGCCACAGGTAAAAAAATATATATGTTAAATTATTTATACAGTATTCTCATCATGGAATTTCTTTTTAAGGAATGCTTGGGAAAGGGCAATTTGATGGAGAAAATGTTTATGTTGTAATAGAAAATGTATCCATGCTCAAATAAGAGTTTATAAGTAATTTTTTTTAAGATTTTATTTATTTATTTGACAGAGAGAGATCACAAGTAGGCAGAGAGGCAAGCAGAGAGAGAGAGAGGAGGAAGCAGGCTCCCTGCTGAGCAGAGAGCCCGATGTGGGACTCGATCCTAGGACCCTGAGATCATGACCTGAGCTGAAGGCAGAGGCTTAATCCACTCAGCCACCCAGGTGCCCTAAATAATTTTTTGACTGGATTATTTGTTTTTTGGGGTGTTGAGTTTGAGAAGTTCCTTATAAATTTTGAATACCAACCCTTTATCTAAAATGTCATTTACAAATATCTTCTCCCATTCCATGGGTTGCCTCTTAGTTTTATTCATTATTTCCTTTGCTGTGCAAAATCTTTTTATCTTGATGAAGTCCTAAATAATCCAGTCAAGAAATGGGCAGAAGACACGAACACTTCTCTAAAGAAGACATACAAATGGCTAACAGACACATGAAAAAATGTTCAATATCACTAGCCATCAGGCAAATATAAATCAAAACCACGATGAGATACCACCTTATGTCAGTTAGAATGGCAAAAATTAACAAGACAGGAAACAACAAGTGTTGGTGAGGATGTGGAGAAAGGGGAACTTACCTACACTGTTGGTGGGAATGCAAGCTGGTACAGCCACTCAGGAAAACAGTATGGAGGTTCCTCAAAAAGTTAAAAATAGAGCTACCCTATGACCCAGTGATTGCAGTACTAGGTATTTACCCCAGAGATATGTAGTGACTTGAAAGGGTTCCTGTACCCCAATGATCATAGCAGTTTTCTGCTAGGAATTTTATGGTTTCAGGTCTTATATTTAGGTCTATAATCCATTTTGAGTTTCTTTTTCTGTGGTGTCCAGTGAAAGTGATCCAGTTTCATTCTTTTGCATGTAGATGTCCAGTTTTCCAACACCATTTGTTGAAAAGACTATATTTCCCACTTGCATATTCTTGCCTCCTTTGTCATAGATTAATTGACCATAAAATGTGGTCTATTCAGTTCTATTACCTCTTCTCTATTAATCTGTGTATTTATTTTTTGTGTAAGTACCTTACTGTTTTGATGAATACAGCTTTGTAGTATATTTTGTAATCTGGGATTGTGATGCCTCCAGCTTTGTTCTTCTTTTTCAAGATTGCTTTGGCTATTGTGTGGTTCCATAGATATTTTAGGATTATTTGTTTGAGTTCTCTGAAAAACACTGTTGGTATTTTGAAAGGGATTGTATTGAGTAGTATGGGCATTTTAATAATATCGGTTCTTCCAATTCCATGAGTATGGAATATCTTTCCATTTGTTTGTGTCATCTTAGACTTCGTTCATCAGTGTTTTATAGTTTTCAAAGCACAGATCTCTCACCTCCTTGGTTAACCTCATTGCTTGATATTTTATTCTTTTTTGGTGCAATTGTAAATGGGATTGTTTTCTTAATTTTGTATCCTGCTACTTCATTATTAGTGTATAGAAATGCAACAAATTTTCTATATTTGACTTTGTGTCCTGCAACTGTACTGAATTCATTTATCAGTTAGTAGTATTTTTTTTTTAGTGTTAATAGTATTTTTGTAGAGTTTTTAGGGTTTTCTGTTTATAGTATCCTGTCATCAGCAAATAATGAAAGTTTTACTTCTTTCTTAACAAACAGAATGCCTTTTATTTCCTGTCTGATGTCTATGGCTAGGACTTCCAATTCTGTGTTGACTAAAAGTGATGAGAGTAGATATCCTTGTCTTGTTCCTAACCTTAGGAGAAAAGCTAACAGTTTTTGCCACTGAATGTGATGGTTATTGTGGACTTTTTGAATATGGCCTTTATTATGTTGAAGCATGGTCCCTCTAAACCTACTTTGTTAAAGGTTTTTATCTTAATTGAATGCTTTTTCTGCATCTAATAAGATGATCATTTGGTTTTTATCCTTTGTCTTATTAATGTGATGACTCACATTGATTGATTTGTAAACATTGAACCATCTTTGCATCCTGGGAATAAATCCTATTTGATCACGGTGAAGGATTTTTTTTTCTTTTTTCTTTATATTATGTTCAGTTGGCCAACATACTTAATTAGTTTTTTTTTTTTACTTTTTTTTAAATTTTATTTATTTGACAGACAGGGATCTCAAGTAGTTGGAGAGGCAGGCAGAGAGAGAGAGAGGAGGAAGCAGGCTCCCCGCTGAGCAGAGAGCCCGACCTGGGGCTTGATCCCAAGACCCTGGGACCATGACCTGAGCCGAAGGCAGAGGCTTAACCCACTGAGCCACCCAGGTGCCCCACTTAATTAGTTTTTGATGTTGCATTCAGTGACTCATTAGTTGCATACAACCCCCAGTGCTCACCACCACACGTGCTCTTCTTAATAGCCGTCACCTGGTTACCGGATCCCCCACCCCCCCCCTCCCCACTGTAACCCTCAGTTTGTTTCTCAGAGTCTAGAGTCTCTCATGGTTTTTGAATGTATTGTTGGATCTGGTTTGCTAATTGATAAACCTTTAGCCAGATTCATTAAACAAAGCAAAAAAGGGATGGGGATATAAATAAATGAAGAATAAATAATAACTGACCACCACAGAAATGCAAAGGATGATAAGAGAGTATTATGAAAAATTAAAAGCCAACAAATTGGACCTTCTAGAAGAAATGGACCAATTCTTAGAAACATGTGACCTTTCAGAACTGAATAGGAAGAAATGGGAAATATGAACAGACTGATGACCAGCAATAAAATTCAATCAGTAATCTACACTAAATGAACAAAAGTCCAGGACTAGATGACCCCATAGGTGAATTCTGTCTAACATTTAAAGAAGAATTAATAACTATTCTTCTCAAACCATTCCAAAAATAGATGAGAAGGGAAGGATTTTAAGTTCATTCTATGAGGCCAGCATGATAGGATATCAAAGCCAGATAAAGATGCTATTTTAAAAGAGAGAGAGAAAGCTATAGGCCAGTATCTCTGAAGAACAAGGATGTAAAAATCTTGAAGAAAATTTAGTTTCTTCAGTCTTTTGGGAGAAACTGGCCCTGTGACTTTCTTTGACAATTAAAATGACATGGAAGGGGCACCTGGGTGGCTCAGTGGGTTAAGCCTCTGCCTTCGGCTCAGGTCATGATCTCAGAGTCCTGGGATCGAGTCCCGCATCGGGCTCTCTGCTTAGCAGGGAGCCTGCTTCCCCCCTTCTCTCTCCCTCTCTCCCTCTCTCTCTCTCTCTCTCTTTGCCTACCTCTCTGCCTACTTGTAATCTCTGTCTGTCAAATAAATAAATAAAAAGTTATTTAAAAAAATGACATGGAAGTGACATTGTGTGGCTTTGGCCTTTCTGCTTTTAAAAATGCTGCCCTGAGATTGTCGTGTAAGGAAGTTGATATGACCTATTAGAAGATGAGATGCCACAAGAATGGAACCAAGGTGCCCAAGTGGGTATAAAGCACAAACTGCGAGACATGAACTGGTGAGGAAGTGAGGCTGTAACGGAACCCTGAATGTTTGGGGCAAGGTGATAGAGGAAGGCAAGGAGGCTAGGAAAGAAGCCGAGGAACTACTGGAAGCTGCAGAAAGAACAGTCTATATCCCAAGTGGCTGACCAGTTGTCAAAATTATCACTTGCTATAAAACAAAAGAAAGATGGTGTACTAAATACCCTTAGGGGTCTGATTAAGGAGATCGCTGGACAATAATGAAGGTGCCTATAGTATTTTCCTAGCTCTGTATGATGAACAGGTGAACTAATGAAGGAACTGTTTGATTTGAAAGCGGATTTTATAAAAGTAGAAGATTCTAGGATTGCTATGTTAAAGGACATTGGTGTTGAACAAAGACCACCAACTTGGACTTGACCTTTAGGAGCTGAGACATTTAAAGCAGAAAAAGAGGCCTGTGGAAAGCAGAAAGCAGCTCACCATAACTACTTAATTACAAACATGACCTATAGAGAAGAGAAAACATTTTAGAGAGCAGAACCAAGAATCCGGAGAAGGTACCAAGAACATAGGAGAATGGATTAGGGAACCAGTCTTAGGGAGCGCCCAAGGGCCATGAACAAAGAACATTCTCTATCTTCAGAGTTACAACAACTGGCAGTAAGTGATGGGCTGGATTTCAGAATTATGCTGAATCAGCACATTCCATGTGGTCCCGTCCATATTGAGGTTATATGGTCACATTATTTCGATTGTGGTTATTCTACCTCTGTGTTACCAATGCTAGATGGATGTTAGATGGATGAATGGATGTGTTTGAGGGCGTTGGTGGTGGTGCATCACCTTTTTAGCTTATAGATCTATGGACAAAATACAAATCATTAGATACTGGTCTCTGAGCTCAGTGCAACTTAAGGGTAATACTTCAGGGGTCTGGAGAACAGATACATGTATTTTATGTGTGGGAGGATTAGAAGTACTTATGTAACCAGAGGATGGAGTGTGACAGATTTAATAGGATTACAAAATCTTTTTATTTTCCCCTCAAGAAATAGTCTCTTTTACCACTCCATGAATCATAGGTGGCTTTGTGACTTCTTGTTTCGAATAAAATGTAGCTGAAGCAGTGTTGTGATCTCCAGAGTCTAGGCCTCAAGATACCTTGCAGCGTCTTTGTTTGTCACCTTGGAATGCTACTTGCAGACCATACTCTCACTAAGTCAATCTCACCGGCAGAAAGACGGGAGGGCGAATTGAAGGAAATGGAGGGATACCATTTGGCAGCAGCAGAAGCTGCCAGACATGGGTGAAGCCATTTGGGACCTTCCTGCTGAGCTCCCCTTCCAGCTGAGTGCAGACACATAAATGAGAACAGATAAGTTTGGCAAAGGAACCTCCTAGACATGGCTCAGAAACATGAAAAATAGTAAGCTATTGTTGTTATCCACTAAGTTTTGAGGGAAGTTTATCACAAAAAGACATTTAACTGGAAACAAGACACAGAATTCTATAAAAGAGAAGAAAAGATGTTTTATGTAAGGAAGGGCCACATTTAGTTCAGAAGAAATAAGAAAATGCTCATGAAGTATGTGCTGTTTGAGGTTTGTACTCAAAGATGTGTCTGAAAGATAAATTGGGATCATGGTGTAGAAGAATTTGAAAGCTACGGTGTGGTATTTATATTCTGAAAGCAATGGGAAGCTGGCATTTTTTGTTGGAAGGAGTAGTTCAAATCCACTGCATTGCCAGTAACCAAGAGAGCAGCTAGAACACTGAAGGCACCTTTTGAATGATTTTTGAATGAATGAACCGAATTTTTTTCTATCCTATTAGGTGTTACAACCCAGCGAAGTCCTCGGTGCCAGTTTAGTCTATTGTGAGAATGTATCAGAATGTGTTAGGAAGGAAAAACAGTTTAATGTTCATCAAAGGGCCTGAGGACAGAAGAGAGTAAATATCTTCACGTTGAATATGGGGTTGGATACATTGGCGTGCTGCAAACCTGTGTGGAGGGAGACATCTTGAACAGGTGCAGGAAAGAGGCCTGCAGTACAGGATGACCTTTCTGGCGAAATGTGCCAGTCTTGCATGTATGGTCACAGGATACTGTATGGCACACAGCGTACATGTGAAAAACATTTGCCCTCCTTGGTCATTTGGATTAATTCGAACCATAAATGCATCTTTTACCATCCTCTTCCCAGATTCATGGGCTTGATATATGGCACCATTTAGGTCTTTATTTTTCCTCTTAACTTCCCCTAAGGGAGTCTTCTAGTGTGACCATACTGATTGATGACCACCCTCCCAGTGACTAACTCCACAGCCTGTATGTGTGGACAGCTTTATGGCTCATGGAACTCCGGGTACGTTTCCAGTCACTTTCTTTTTGTTTCCCCTTGTTTCTTGCTCTCTTTGAAAGTTTGAACTTACTTCCTTACTCTATTGGACTTTCTCTGAATGCGAACCATTCTTGACTCTTGATTTCAGACGTTGCATCCTTGTCTTGACTGTTGCACTGTGCCCATCATTAGGCACGTGGCATGAGCTGATTTGTGCTGTTGTCTGTCTGCGGCTGTGTCTCCTGCCCCTGGCTGTCATTGCCGCAACTTCTTCAGCCCAGAGTTGGGCCTCTCAGAGAGGTTCAATAATATTTTGGTTTTTGTTGATGATAAGTTTTTATATTGTCAAGTCAATACGTTATATTTTCTCTGTGTCATAATTTGCGGCCCTGAGGCATATGTGGTGTCAGGATTTGCTGAATTGTCAGTGATTTTTGCCAATGAGATTATTTATTTCCTTGTGCTTGATTCTGTTTTCTAAGCTGTTAACTAAACCTGTCCTTCTCGTTGTCACATTCCTCACTAATTAAAGATAAAATAGGTGCTTTTCCAGTCATTAGGCCTGTCAGTTATGAGTAACCTAGAACAAGGAGGGAAAGCTTTTAGCTTGAACGGAGTTCCAGGAGTGTAACAGCTAAAATCCAAGCAGGTTTCACACTTTGCTCTCTCTATCCTTCCTTCCCCGCCTGCCTTCTCCACTTCCTTGTTCTCCCTAAGATAATGTTGTTTAACCTCTCTTTGTCTAAGTTATATGGATACACCAAAAAACATTTTGGAAAATAATACAAAGTACAGAGAAGGCCTCCCAAGTCATTTTTCTTTTCTTTTCTTTTCTTTCTTTCTTTTTTTTTTTTTTTTATTTTTCATTGAGGAACCGCTAGACTGTATTTTTTTGAAGAGACTCTCTGTGCCTGGAAGCAAATACTTAGACATAGTCTCTTTTCTATAGTCAGTGTTGCCACCAGGTTTTTCTGGCCTCTAAAGGTTATGGAGATGATTATGATGGTGGTGATACCACTACTTACTGTCCTCTCATCGTGCATAGCCTAATTCGATCCTGTTTCCATTTATGCTGGACAGTTGGACCATCACCATGTCTTCCCAGGGTCTCCTCTGCCATGCAGAAAAGCCAAAGCCTTGGTTTTTTAAGACTCTCTCTCCCTGTAAGTTCCTGGTTGACCTAGGCTGGAAAGAAGCATTTTTGTTTGACTAGGAAGGCAGAAGCAAGGAGAGGCCATTATTCTCTGAAAGCAGTTTCAGCCAGAAGCTGTGCAGATGAGACATGGACACCAGTTTCTTGCCTGGCTCCTGAGAACCACCCCCTCCCTTGCCCTGCTGGAGACAGGGAGAGTTAATGAGAGCTTCCATATACGGACAGGAGTCGTAGGAGCTAGCCTGTCAGCAGGAGAAACCCTTAGCCATGCTCCAGACTGAGATCATCAGCCTGACCTTCCCTCCCCAATCATTCCCATGGCTGGGTAATTCTCTTATTCTTTGTAGTAGGCCCTTCATGCTTAGAACACATAAAGTGCCTTCTATTTTTCCAGGAAACCCTGCCTGGTGAAAATAAATTCCTCAAGTTTGGTTGATATTCTTATTATTCAGTTAAGAAAGCAGGTTTAGTGAGTCCTGCAACTTGAACAAGTCCACAAAACTAGTAAGTGAAGGAAGGAAATGAGTTCAGAAGTCTGTCTTTGGGTTTATACAAATCACTTGTGTGTGGCCTATAAGGGCTTCTTGTGTTCACTTTCAGCAATGCTGCTGTCTCTATCCCCTCATGGCCTGTGTCTGCCCAGCTCTGTACCCATGTCAGCCATCACTGCTCTGTGGTATGAGACCCATTTTACTCTCAGGGTCCTACCCTGGTCCTGAATTTGGGGAATGAGGAGTAGCTCTTTCTAATGCATGCTAAGCATGAGAAGCTTGTGTGCTTTTTTCTGCCTGCCAACCACCGCCCCCCCCCCCCCCCCGCCCCCCACCCAAAAAAAGGTTTTACAGGGTTTTGAAGACTCCACCTGTCTGCTTTTGTTCTGAGAAAACACAGGACTGATAATGAGCCCAGACCTGATGATTGACAGTGAGGGGCAAGGTGATCAGTTTCCGTTCTTCCATCAACCAGATTTTTCCTGTCTCAGAGTTTCCTTGCCTTTGTAGATTTTATCTTGTAGATATGTGTTCTTTATTTTAAATAAAGAGTTAAAATCTGAGGTCAGTTTGTGTTAGTTTACTCTGTCTCTTCTGACTTTCTCATCCTCTTTTATGCCTTTTTTACTAAAAAGTTCATTGACCTTCTGACCTGATGTGAAAGTTACAGAGATTTTTCACATTTACATTGGGATAATGACCTTAAAATCTAAAGATGCTGGTTTGGAATTTTATCTTGTGACCTGCTGTGTTACTCATTATTCAGGGTAAAGAGTCTGTGTATTTACAGTGAGTGATTTAACTCTGGCATAAATCTGGCATCGTTTGTTAATTTTAGAAGTCAAACATCAAAGTTATCCAATTTTTCTTGTCAAAGATTTAAATTATATGACAGTTAGCTGAAAATTAATTGCTAAATATATCAGTTACTTCATTTTTCTTATAAGTGATTCATGAAAAAAATGTGGAATAGGGTTTCAGTATGTCTTGCTTTATTTCATGGGGATTTCCAATTAAAAGCTTGCTTTTGCTATCAATTATCATGGGAAGATAAGTTAAATCCACTCAATTAAACAATCACTTTTGAAGTTTTTGGGTCTAACTTTGACCCATCTTACTGTTAATTTAGCCTCCTTTTAAAGGGAAGTAAATGATTCACCTAAAGATTTCTGTTCATTAGTATTAATTAGTGAATCCATTTGACTATGTCAAGAAGAGATAAGAGATAGTTTGAAGTGGAAAAGCAATACCTTTTGATGGACTATGGTAATCATTAATTTATCTCTATTCACTTTATATTACCAGGGAAAGACACAAATGCTTTTGCCTATTGGCCTCTTTAGAATTCCTGTGCTCTGCTTCCACTGGAGCAAGTAATATATGGATTATAAAGAAATACTATACTTGGGGCACCTGAGTGGCTCAGTGGGTTAAAGCCTCTGCCTTCAGCTCAGGTCATGATCTCAGGGTCCTGGGATAGAGCCCTCCATTGGGCTTTCTGCTCAGCAGGGAGCCTACTTCCCCTTCTCTCTGCGTTCCTCTCTGCCTACTTGTGATCTCTGTCTCTGTCAGATAAATAAATAAAATCTTAAAAAAAAAAAAGAAATATTACACTCAATTTCATTTTGTGGACCTCCTGACATTTTTAGTCAGCAGATTGCAATCATTTTCTATCATCTCACCTCCTCTATTCCTTCATTCCACAGTCTGAGTCTCTGTTGTAGATACTAGGTATATCTTGGCCACCAATCCATCAACCAGTGAATACACACATACATACACACCTATGCAGGTACATAAATACGAAACATGGTTCTTGATACCAGAAACTGAGAGTGAAGGCTGGGACAAAGTTTCAAGTACGAGGAAATTTTGAAAAAGATATATGATTAAATGGGGTTATCATGGAATAGGGGCTGACAAAATTTGCTTTAATTGCAGGGAAGCCACACCCGAAGGCTGATGTATTAGCTGGGGCCGAGGCTGTCTGAGCGGTTCTTCAGACAGAAAAGTAGGTTGGAGCATGGGTTGAGAATGGAGTAAAGGATCACAAAGGAAGGAACTATAAATACTTAGTCTGGGTTAAAGAATAATAGCAATAATAGAGTAGTCATTACTTTCATTTTAATATTTGTGGTCAGATTTAATTAAAAAATACCCACTTTGTATCTCCTCTCTTATATGACTTCCTGTAATTGCTTATCATGCACTTGAAGACACATGAATATAGCTTCAGCATCTTCTTAGTTGTTACATAACTGGAAATTCTTTATTTTAAACTAAAGTAAATAAGGACTATATTAAGAACTTAGTATTCTTATATTTACCATGGGTTAAATTTGGGGATAATAGCCTCTCCAAAGAGACCTTCAAATGATGCTTTCAGAGAGTTAGCAAGAGCATTAAAACAAACAAGAAGCAAACTAGCCAAGGGTGATTCTAAAAATTAGTAGTTCTAAGAACACAACAACATCCTTAAAGATTAGGCAAGAAGTTTATTTGATTGGGGTGAGGGAGGTATTATGTCAGAAGGGAGCGTGTATTAGTGAAGTCTTCAGGTGGCTTTTACTGCTCTGACACCACACTCTTCCTAAAACATGAAATCCTGAGGACTGAGGACTGAGGTCACTTCCTTGTCAAACAATATGAGGACTTGGAATAAGTAGGTTTTGGTACTGATTCTGGCACTTGCTAGCAATGTGGTCATGGATAATAAGTTTCTTGGAAGTGCTACGGTTTCCCTACTTTTGCCTGAGTTTTTCCCATTGTGAAAAAGGAATGTACAAAAGTCTCTAAACTATGAAGTAGTTTATCAACTCCCTAGGCATTGCCTGATATTTCTGACTCAAGAGTATGCACAATGTGGAAGGCACCATTTCAGGGCAGATGAAAGAACCACATCATACGTGGAATCATTTAGACAATCCCAAGGTAAGACCAAGACTCCTATCCAAAGTCTCCTCGGGATTCTTTCTGCTACAACATGTTGAGTTTTTCTGTAGGTTTGTGTTGGAGAAATGGACTTACAATATTGCTTTGTTGGCAGTTTTGCCACTAAAAATGACCACTTAGGAAAAGCGTATTTGTGGCCCCTCTGCTCTCTCTGTGGGAGCTGTAAATGTGGGAGATACATTACTTTCATTAATCTGCACCTAAGAGTGCATTTCTTTAAAAATTCTTCGAAGGATCTGTCATTTTATTCTTAATACCATATTAATTCACACTAATGACTGGAGAATTCCCAAGAGGTAACGAAATTGTGCAAATGAGTAGCAATGAACATTGAAAGGCAGCATTATAAAATCAGCAATGTGGAATCTGAAGATGTACTTTATTTATTTTGACAAGGGCAGTTTACTTTCGGTAACTCATAATAAAGTACTGCAGTAGAACAGTAAATGTACTAAAGTTGTTTTATTAAAGTAATAAAGCCTGAATGGGAGTCCTCACTAAAGCCCACCACCATTAAATTGTTACTAAATACTGAGTTAAAGATGCCAGTATTAGTATTATTGTATTTCTTATTTTCTGTGTAAAATTCTGTTTAAAATTGCGAAGTTTACAGAACACATGAGCTTGATGGTTCCTTTTCTTTCCCACACTTGCCTTTGGAATGAAAGCATTTTTCTAATTACCTGACCACTTCCAAGCATTCACTTTCAGTTGCTTTAGAATACTTCATTCGTAACACTGAGGTCAGGACAAAGTTCACAGGAAAGCTCAACTTCGAGAGTAGGTGCTTCACGCTCACCGATAGCACTTTTGCAAATACAAAGCCGAGACACAAGAAACAGTGGGGTCAATGGGAGGATTCAAGGAGGCACACCTGTACTCTGTGTACGGTCTAGCCACTGAACTCTTCCTGGAGTTCATGTCCATTCACTCAGTTTTACCATGGGTCTATTTCTCACAGTTCTAAATGATACATTTTATCTCTTCTGGGTTCTCTCTGGGTCCACCCGTGATACATAGAGATCTTTAATATGGTGTTAATCACAAGATGCTTGACAAATTTTATTAAACATGGCTAAGAGGAAGGGGAAGCATATTTTTTACTTGGTTTGTAAATGTTTGTCTTCACGTAAATTCTGGTATAAACTAAAGCTAGTGATTCATAGGGAGAAGAGAAGAGGCGTTTGTGGTACCCGTGAGAAAGACATGGAATCAAAATTGTTGCTTATATTTTTAATAAAGCACCACATGGGTGCGTTTGAAAGGCTTAGTGAAATCCGTTGCCTCCTCAGGAAAAAGTAACCCCAAGTGCTACTGACTGGCTATTGTGTCTTTATTCAGGAAAATCAATAGCTCTTTTCATGAATAGTGTGGAACCTGAAGCTATACATAAATGATTTCTGTACTGTAGTCATACACGCCAGTTCTGCTAAAAGTCATGTTAAACTGAATTCTATCATTCTTTATTGAGTGAAAATCCAATTTGTATAAGTAGGATTATTGTTAGTTATTCAAAACTCCTATACAAAGCCCATACAAAACAAATAAAAATAGCAAGTCCATGGTATATTTTCTCCTTTTATTCAGTTTTCTTTGTTGGCATGGTATGTAATGAAATAGCATGAATAGTAATGTATAGTTTATGTGCGGTGCTTGTTTTAATAATAAATTTTGTTTAATCCCTTCTTATTAAATGAATGTTTATCAGCCATTAGCTCTAGTTCACCAGGTTACAAATAAGCAAATTTCTAACATAAAAGTATAACAAGAAAGCATGAAAAGCAGTGAAATTATATTGTTACTGTATTTTTCCTCTAATTTTTGCTCCTCTTTGGCCTCATTGTGTATTATGAATTCAAAAGTGAAGGTACATTGGTGGTTTGTGAATTTTATAGAATGCAGAGAAAACACTGCAACCTCATTTTTAGAGCATGCAGTAATAGAGTGTAGCCAAGTTTAGAAACGCTCAAATCTATGTGAGAACAAAGTTCTAAGGTCAGCTTAGGGTGAAAATGTATTGGGTGAGTGAAAGGGTCAGGAGCATTCTTACAGATAGTGGATTTTAGGTATTTCAGAGGCTTAGATTGGTCTGAAATACTTCGATGTGAGTCAGAACTTTCCCTCTGCAAATGTCCTGTTTCAGGTTTTCCAACCCTTACTATCATGGGGGTATACAATCTAAGAGGTCTGAATTCAAATTTCATCTTCATTGTTTACTACTTAAGTAACTTTGGATGTATTAATTAACATTCTGAGTTTCCATGTTACTTTGGTGGAATTAATATTTACCCCTTTTCCTTGAAAATGTGGTGGGGATTATATGGTATAATACCGGTGCTATTTTAAACTTCGATGTGGCCATATCATAAGTGTTTTAAAAGTCCATATATTGAGGAGGAAATGTACTGTTGATTCACCTAGTCCTTTACCCAAACTGCCCGGATAGAGTCTGTATTATAGTAAAGTAGTACGGTAGATACGTGAGAGATCTGGGTTGTCCAGTGCGTGATTTAGTGAATCGTGGTGGTTATTAGAGAATATGTGTATACAGGAAAAAGAAAATGTCTGCTGTAGCTTTAAACAAACAATGCAGAAAACTGGGATGATAGTTCTTGAGTCTAGAATGATAAGAGGAATGAATCAGGTGAACAAGGCGTTGTGGTATCTTAGGTATTCCTTAGGAAAAAAAGTCAAATGCTACTGATACCTAAAGTTGCATAGAGCTTAGAGAATGGTGAGCAATATCCACATGGCCAAAAGAAATCTGTTGGGCAGGTATAGCTTTAAAAATGTACAATTCATAATATTTCTGTTTTTAATAAGATTTAAGTAAACAACAGAGAAATAAACTTCTCTCATACTTTTAACCTGGTCTAATTTTTACCTGCTACGAAGTTGTTTATTCCTTCTGCTTATGAGGAATTGCATTAAGATAGACACAAACTGCTACACTTATTTTCTGTTGTTTTGTATAAATAAAAATTATAATACGTGTAACCTTGGGTGGGAACTGTGTTCCAAGGAAGTATTTAGTGAATATATTTTCTCTTTGGCCATGACAATAAAAGACATGTTGGCAGGAGGAATGGTTTCTATCTCTGATCATCAACTTCACAAAATAAACCATTTTCTTTTATTAATTAGAGTTTTCACAAAGAAATTTATATAAACATTTTTATTTTAATTTTTTTTTAGAGAGCACATGTGTGCATGCATAGGCATGGGACTAGAGAGGGGACGGGCAAAAGGAGAGGTGAAGAGAGAGGGAATCTTAAGCAGGCTCCACGCCTAGCATGGGGCTGATCTTGATCCTGAGATCATAACCTGAGCTGCATTCCCTGCAAGCTGCAAGTCCCTTAACTGACTGAGCCACCCCGGTGCCACTCCAACCTTATTTTTTAATTAAAAAAATGAAATCCTATATTTTACACCGAGGTGATAAGTTTAGTAATAGTAAATGCTGTCTCAAGTGGTAAGTGCTTTCCTATAGGTTTTTTGTCTGTTTGTTTGTTTTAATGCTATGGCATGTGTTCTAGTTGAAATTTTACTAGGGTGGTTGTTCAATAAAGAGCAAACAATACTATGTGAATCATGTCATTGCTGTATGTGTATGTGAGAGAGAAGAAGAATTTTTTTCTCACTAATGAGCTTTTAAATAAGAAAAGATAAAATCCCCTTTTCTTAAAAATACTCAACTAACCATTTTTCCTTAAAAAGCATACATCCGAAATTCCAGTTCTGTGTGTTGAAAATTTAGAATTGAATAATACAGTGTGCATTATTGAGGACTACCATCTAAAATTATAGGTGTTGTTGTACTGCTGATTCTGAGTAAACCCAGTGTAAATTATTCAACTCATATTTTCTAATCATTCTTTGAAATAAGTTTTAACTTATATACATCAAGGTGTATTATACAGAATAATTATATGGACTCTGTTAAGAGAGATTTGGCTAAACCAAGCTCGTATTAAAGTCCAGGGACCAGCATCAGCATCCAGAGGGTGTGTTAGAAGTGCAGAACCATGGGCACAACCCCCAAACTACTTAATCAATTTGAGCTTTTTAACAAGATCCCCAGGTGATTCATTGTACATTAAAGTTTAAGAAGCTCTGTTGTAACTGCACTGTTACTAATAAAAAAATAATGTGAAGTAGATAGTTAAAATTCCTGATGAAATGCAAAGGCCTTTCACCTGTCTATTTCTGATATACCAAAGTTTCAAAGAACCTCTAGGGTAATCCTTTGGTACATGAAACAAATGATTAAATCTATGATGGCAGGCTAATATTCTGAGACACTAAACTATTTCTATTTTTTTTTCACTATTTTGCTCGTATATTTTCTCCTTTTCCATCCCTTCCCTTGAAATAGTAAGTAGATACTGTGTCCAGTTGCCTTAAGGGAGTGATATAACATGGTACAAAGCAGAAATTGTGACTGATCATGGTTTTCCAAAGACGAAGCCCTTAGACTGGAGGTCTCAAAATCACGGTCTTTGGGTTAAAAATGTACCACAGATGTGTTTGCTTTGTTAGTGAAGTGCTTGTTTATTTCAGTTTTTAATATAGAAGTATGTGGTAAGGGAATTCCTTTTTGCCTGCCTCCATTGCCGGGAAGAAGGTTGGGAAGTCTTTAAAAGGCCAATGCTGAACTTTCTTATTAAACTAATGGATGCACCCAAAAGGAAGATTAAGTTACTAAAAAAAAAAAAAAAAATCAATTCCTAGTACTTCTATAGCACTTTCTATGTGCCAAGGATTGTTCTAAGTAGGCCTCATGGAGGGAGTTAGCCACACAAATATTTGTGGAAGAGTATTCTCGGTGGAAGAAACCACCACTATGTACCTCCAGGCATGTCTGTCCTGTACTGGCCAAGTAGTCTTGTGTCTAGACCAGAGTAGCCAAGAAGAAAGCAAAAAGCAAGGCTAGGGCAGAGAAGTGACAAGGACCTTCCTTGGTTTAGGGCCTGGAAAGCCATCCTAAGGGCACTGAAGAACCATGTCTTACATGGAGTAAAGCAGACATTTCAGGACTCTTCTTAGCTCTTCACGGTGTGTGTTCCTTACATCATTTAATTCTTAGCCCTGATTTCTTCTCGGCGGAAAGACTTTCCCTGATGACCCAATCCAATTTCCTTCCCATCATAATCTCTAACCATATACCTTGATTTGAATTTTTTAAATACTTATTGCTAACTAAAATTGTTTAATGTGTTTCCTTTTTGTCTGCCTCTTTTGTGTGCAGATTTCATTTATTAGAATGAAAAACCAGCAGGACATGGCTTTTGTCTTGTTCATTTCTGCATTTCTTGTGCTTATAAAAAACACTTAGTAGATATTTGCTAAATAGATTGTTGTGTTTAAGTGGAAAATAATGAGTATATATCTATAGTTTATTCAAGAATGTTGAACTGCTGAGAACTAGCCTTGGAAGGGTAAGAAAATTGGGCTCATGCAAGTTTGGAGTTTGTCTATGGAAAAAGAGTGGTACTTAGGAGTGTGAAGATGTTTTAAAGAGAATGATAGAATGATTAGCTTTATGCATTAGTCACGTTTTCCAGAGAAACAGAGAATAGGAAATTTTATACACACACTCTCTCACACACACACACTCTCATATTTTTCCCCCCTACACAAAGAAAGAAAAAGAGATACATATGTTTGCAGGATTGGCTCAATCCTGCAATGCAAGCTGGAACCAGAAAAATGAATAATGCAGTTCCAGACTGAATCAAAAAGATTCAGAGAGCCGGGATCACCTGTCAGGAAAAGAACAGTGTTCCAGATCAGCAGTCAGGCTAAGAGACTGAATTCTCCCTTTTGACAACCTTTTTTTTTTTTTTTTTTTTTTTTAATGTTCAGACCCACAGTGGATTGAACGATGCCAACCCACACTGGAGAGAGCCATACGCTTTCTTAGTCTATTGATGGCAATACTAATATCATCAGGAAACACTCTCACAGACATACCCAGAAATAATGTTAAACCAAATATGGGAGCACCCCCTGCCCTGGGCATTAACACATAAAATTCACTATGAGAGCATAAAATTTAAAGTAGCTAGGAAAGCAAGTGAAGATAAGAGCATGGTGATATAGGTAGTGAAAAGTTACAAAAGTCTATAGATTTACAGTTTTGAGGTCAAGGCTTTGACTGTAGAAATACCACTGGCGGAAGAGAGCATGGTGCCTGGTGGTGATGTTTAGTGAGAAATTTAAAAATCAGAGGGAGCCCAATTATTGGTAAATATATGGCTGTGGATGCAAAATTTTGGAGATGACAGTTCAAACGTCCAAAAACTCAGGATGCTCTATGAGTCATTCTGATGCTGAGGTTCCCAAAAAGTCGTGATGGAGAGGATTGTGAGTCATGCCTGAGTTCCGAATGAATGGGGGGGTGGGGCGGTGATTGTGTCCAAGGCTTTTGGTGCACTGCCTTGGTTTATACCTTCAACCTTATTCTTGGTAACTGTAATGACACCCTAAATGATCTCTCTGCCTTTCATCTTTTTCTCCCTCCAGTCTTTCTTTGCACCACAGGTTGTTTTGGCTTTCTGAAATTTGGCTGTGATAGAACAGCATTCCCCTTTGGAAATTCCTTTAAGTCTTCCTATCTCTAAAATGGGTCTTTTAAATTAATTAATTAATTTTGTCTTGCTAATGTCTTCCCAATATGGCCTTGACTTCTTTAGCATCATCTTCAGCAGTTTCACATAAGTTCCATTATGTGGAGGTGTTAATGACCTGCTATTATGTGCCCTTGCACACAGGATTTTCTCTGCTTTGAATGCACATAATTTTTTATGATTTTTCTACCCAGTAAACCCTAATTTTTAAGAGGTTAGTGATTTCCTCTTCTGTGAAGACTTTGTTGTTGTCTGTAGAGGTAATTTTTCTATTCTCTGGTCTACTTTGTACCTCATTTGTTTTTCACTTATTTTATTTATCATGCATACTGTCATTATTTGTCTTTCTCCCCAGTAAGACAGTTATCTTGAGGGTGTTTTAGTCTACTGTTGATACATCATATGCCCTCAATTAAAAGTTCTTTGCTGAATCAATCAGTGAATGATTAAATTAACAGACTGTTAGGTAATTTATCAGTGAAGAATAAACATGGATTTTTTATTTCAGGATGGCCCAGAGACAGTAAATAATCAACTGTAAATTTGCTGTTGAGAAAAGTTTTGCCATTTAAACTTTTGACCTTTCCTTGGAATATGTGCTAATGATAGGTAGATATAGGCCATTACCACAAAATGTTTTATCTTCCTGACTTTGCTCACTTCTTTCAGAACCAGAGTTATCCCCCAAACTCTGGCATTTCTTGGAACATTAGAGTTTCATAGAATGGAAGTAAAAAAAAAAAATAGATCAAGGAGAAGGGTAATATTAATAAACTATTTGGAGCCATTTAGTAGGTCAGCAAAATAGTTGCTTAATAAAATAGGCATGCTAGAAAAAGACATTATCATGAAGGTACCTCTGTTAAAATTAAAAAAAAACATGCAAATTAGAGGGTGGAAATTAACATGATTATTGAAAAGTTTATATTTTATGAAGGAGCTGCTTAAAAGTGATTAGTTGGTAGTTCATTAGTATCTTTTTTTAAAAATTGATGTTGGATAGAATAAACAGACGGAAAATATTCTTCTGGAATGTCTGCAAAATTATGACTATAGGTTTCTTAAATTTGTCAGAAAGAGTGACTGTTGGCAGATGCACATAAAAGCAAAGAAAACCGTCATATAGCAAAAAATTCATAGATTTTAAACTATGCCAAGTTACTCAGGCAAGTAAGGCATGTTTTGAATATGATAGCTGGTGGCATTGTCAATAAAATCACCTTGCTCAGCATACCTAAGCCATATTTTTGGTGGAGAAAATCCCATAGTTGTATAAAGATGGGAGAAAGTAATGGCATTTTCTTTTCCCTATATATCTTTGTTTTACTCAGCTAGTTTTCAGGTTGTCAGGCATCCAAGAAGAAATAATTAACGATTTTTTTTTCTATGTATATCTAACCGAAAACAAAACAATTTGCTTTTTTTTTTTTTTTTTTTCCTAGTGTTGGGTCCATGGTCAAAGGAACGAGACTGATACAAAGTGAAGGTCAAGCAAAGCTTTATTTCGTGCCAAGAATCGAGAATCAAACCAACCGGCTAGGGACGTCTCTTGCAAAGAGGCCACCCCTCTCTGCCTTACAGACTAGCTTTTAAGGGCAAAGGCCATGTGGTTGGGCCTGGCCACACACAGGTGGCCAATGAGATTGTAACACACAGAGAAAGCTGCACAGTCATGCTAGGTCACACATAAATGACCAATTGAATTACAGTTTACCCTATAGTAGATATTTGAATTAGCCTATCACCTTGGTCAGAATTGGCACCCAAAAGGTGCCCAAAGGGCAGGGCCCATACCCCTTGGTAGCTAGGGAGACAGTATGCGCCCCCACTGATTGGATACCTCCACCTGGCCTGACCCACCCTTGTATTTGGGCTTTGCTACCTGGGACTGGTTTCCCAGACTTACTTTTTTTTTTTTTTTAATATTTTGTTTATTTGACAGAAATCACAACTAGGCAGAGAGGCAGGCAGAGAGAGAGGAGGAAGCAGGCTCCCTGCGGAGCAGAGAGCCTGATGCGGGGCTCGATCCCAAGACCCTGGAATCATGACCTGACCTGAAGGCAGAGGCTTTAACCCACTGAGCCACCCAGGTGCCCCATCCCAGACTTACTTTTAAGTAAGTTCCCTGAGGGGGTGGGGGGCAGGGTCAGTTTAAGTTTTACTGCATAAACAACAAAATCACCATTTAACCAGGTGGAGCTGCTCTGGCTGAATAGGCCCTTACACTAGTTATAAATATTAGATTTTCTTTTTCTTCCTAAGAGAAGGGTTGCTCAGCTTTCTTGGGAAAAATTGATCTTGAACTGGGACTACCAGAATGTGAGACTTGGTGCAAAATAACAGTATACTGTTTTCTTCAGGCTTATCTTTTTGCAATTCAATAACTGAAGAAACACAGACATTTGTAATTCACTAAAAATAATTTTATTTCCATAACTTTTAAATTATGGAAATGATTAACAGTGAAACAATGAAAAAAACAATGAAAATAATGAAAAAGACTCACTCACAGTATAGCCCATTTCTTATTCATCAAGATTGAGCATTTGGGTGCTCATTTCCGTTTATCAGATTGAATAAAAATTAAAAGAGTAAAGAAAGTACAATATAAGAAGAATAGGGAAATAGAACTTTTAGACCATCAGTATTTTTTCCCAAATTTAATATCCTGAATAAGTGATAAAAACATTAATCTTTTGTTTCTTACAGTCCAGCTATATAATTTCACCTTAAATGGTATATTTTTTAACTATCACCATTTTCTGCTCTTATAAAATTATTAATAATTAACAGAAATAACTAAATTAAAATAACTCATGCTATTAATGCTTGAAAATAAGAGAAATCAGAGTGATTAGTGAGAGCCTATTAAAATCACCAGGGGATGGTCTAGAAGAGGCATGGGCCCATTGTGTCAAATTCCAATTTAAATATGCCTTTTTGGGGGAACCTAAAAAATTTTATTTCACCTGACCCAAACCTGCTAGAGTGCACAGAGTAACACATTTTTTGTCTTTTTACATGCCTCTCTGGCTCTGTGTGGGATAGGTGCTATCTTGAACCATCATTCTTAGATGGCTGATCATTTTAAGTAAAATAGATGCACTTCACCTTGTTAAATAACATTATTTGAATATATATTGTGGTGTTTATTATGCTTATTTGTAAGTGATACTGTAGTGTTGCTAAAATGCTAGCATTAGCATTTTTAAACACCGGTAGTAGGATGGTAAAGTAAATTTGCATTTACTTTGAGTTACTTGGAAATTGGCTTTTGAAGAAGCATTTGCTTTTATAGAATGAAGTTGTAGGTATCAAATTGAGCACAAGTGGGGTAAACATTGGTTCAGTTTTTTCTTTTTATGAGACTACTTGCATTCTAGAATATTGTGCTGACATTGTTCCTACTTGTCTTACCAACATCCCTTCTGTGCCGAGAACTTTCTTGGGTGCTTCCTTGCGGCTTTTCAGTCTCTTAACCACTGTTCTCTCACCCTCCTTCAAGGTTAAGGGCTGGCTTGTGGTCCCAATTGGCTGTCCAAGGGCTGTAGTCCACAAGGACCATATATGAATTTCTGACACTCTGTTCACTCTTGTTCCTGTTTCCTGGGGCCTGGTGTTTTACCTCTTCTGTAATTCTGTGAGGTAGTAGTCTGCTCTTACGCAAATCCTCCATCAGTCCCTCTAGTTTTTAAACGTTCTCATCTTTGGAAAATTAAGGAAGGCCTGGATGCCCAATGGAGGTGACTGCTGACAGAGAGGGAGGCCAGGCCTTGGAAAGAGAGGATGAATTGCCTTTGACACAAAGGCTCACATATAACTTTGCTGACGGTTCTTCCAAGCCATTTGGTACTTGCTATCTTAGTTGCTAGTGCCCAATTTATAGAGCCTTTATGACCTCTTGCCTCACATGTTTATGAGAAGGATATTAAAGCAGGTGGCCTATCAGGGGGAGATAATTTTTTTTACCCAAATATCTAAAATTAGCTATTATGAGTTTTATATAAATGTTGAATAAAGAAACCTCCAATATATAAACTTTATAGTTTTCCAGATACCATCCAAAACCTTTGCCAGCTTTGCCTCCACTATATTATAAGTGAGGATTTAGAAATCAAATATCTAACAGAAAAAAGCAGATTTCATGTCTCCCAACTTTATCACGGGCAAACTCAGTTAAGTAGGACCTCTTGCCGTGGCTTTTATCCTGCGTTTTTGGCTGCAAAGTCAGGAATCGTTGATAGGCCAGTTAGTGTAATCTCAGTATTGATTCCTACCTCTCAAGGCTTCTTCAGAGCTTTTGTCAAAACACTCACACAAGAATCAGAGTGGGCAGAAATTGATTTTGGAGAGCAAATCTTTCTTTTGAGTACAAATTAATAAAAACAAAATAAAACTGTGACCTAGCCATTCTCCTTTTTCACTTTTACTGGTGCAGTTTATTTAAGCATTGAGATGTTTTCCTGTCTTGGTAAATAATACGGTAAACATCTTTTTATATGCTGACTCCATGGGTAGAGGGAATAGGTTGTAGGGAGAAAGAAGCTTTGTCTTACCTGCTGTCGAGGACTATACACTAAAGCTTGTCTGGTTGAGACTTGACTTGCTTCTTGTCAGCGGGAGTGCTGACATAGGAAACTGCAGAAAAGTAGCTACAGAGCATAAGTCTTAAATGTGGTGCCCTTTGGCTCAGGTAAGGAAGCTCCTGTGAGGCCTACTGCTTTTTCTCTCCATTAACATCCGTTGGGCCAAGAGACTTGTAAACCTGTCCATTATGTTTTTTCTAAACATTCCTTTCAAAGAAGTGAAACTCAAGACTTTGGCTTCAGTGGCCCGAGGGATGTGGGCATGCGAGACTAGCAGATGAGTTTTAAGATTGGAGCATGGGATAATCCAGAAAACCATGTTGGAGGTTAAATTGTCATCGAAAGCACAGTGAATAATGACATGGAAGCATCTGTGTATATGTCACGGACACTGCAGTGTATCTGAAGATGAAGGAATGGGATATGGAGACACAGTGACAGAACACTGGTTAAGAATGGGATATAGAAAAAAAAAAAAAAAAAAAGAATGGGATATAGGAGGCAGAGACTCCCCTGATGCTGTGAATCATGGGAGCCCTTGTAGAGTGATCTTCATAGGGACTTGTGCATTTGCCTTTGGTTGGGGATGGAACTGACAAGGATCTGTTTCCATAATCTTCTAAAATTCTGGGGCTTCATAACTGTTAGAGCATAATATAGTCAGGAACTAGCAGTTAGATTCTCATTACCCCTGTTTCCTTCAGGCAAAAACCCTTCATTGTGGACCAGGTTGTGGATTTGATCCTGACATCTGGATGAGTTCTGAACCTTCTTTGTAACATAATCCAGTTCCATTGCAGAACATTAGAGTGGATCTCTCAGATACAGGGCAGAAAATAAGTTCTTAGTGATTTTGAGCATAGTACAGAGGAATGACTAAAATATAAATGCATGGGTGGATTCACATGAATAGTGGCTATTAGAGACATAAATTCACCAGTCTGATGACTTCATCCACTTTTAAGGGTCGTATGTGCTTAACTTCTAACTTCTAACATGAATAAATGATACATATGTAGTGGAAGGGGGATTATTTAGTGTCTGTGACTCCTATGTATTCTTCCTGGACTTGATACCTTCAAGGATCTCCACTGTCCCCAGGAATGGTCCTTAAAGTCACCTCTGTGTGATCTGTGTCTGTTGTTTAGAACTTTGGCCATAGCAATGAGTAAGATGGGTAGGACAAGGAATTAGTGAGAATGGGAGTCATACTTTCTCTGAAAAACACTGTGAGTGCAGACATGCAACATTAATTGTGTCATCATATTGTATGTAAAAATGCCATACTGTCAATCAAACATAGTTACTCTGCCCATCTGTAAAGAACTCCAGCTTAAGAAAGCAAGATTCTACAAGGAGTATTATCTCTTTTTAAGATTTTTTTGGGAAACAGAAACTTGATGATAATATTTTCTTAAGAATATCACATCTACCAATTGCAGACATTTTAATGATACTACTTGGATGGGTTGGATATAGCAACTAAACTTTTTTTTTTTAGACTAATAGACCCTTTATCTCAGAAAAAAATTAAATGTAAATGTGTAGGCATACATATCTTTATTAATATAATTATAAATACATTCAGTTATCAACTCTAAATATTATATTTGAATGTATATGTACTTTATTTCTTCCTCAATAAGAAAATGGTGAGAAACCTTAGCCCTTATGACTAAAATTTTAATTTCTCTCTCCTTGGGCTTTAATGACTTCCTATGTGACTTGTGGTTTCACCTTACCTGATTTGCTAGGGAAGGGACTTTGGGAATAGAGGAAACATACTTACTGTGTATCTAGTAGGACTTAGCACTGTGGACAGTATTGGAAGCATAAGTGAAAGGAAAGAACAGTCATGGTCCCTGCCCTTATGGAGCTCAAGTTTTAATTTGGAAGCATAGGATACTGTTCACATTATCTTTTAAACTCATGTGAGTTGCCACTGTGAATAAAATGGAAATGAAACATGAGAGTCACAAAACTGGTAATTTGGCCTAGGTAAGGAAGTTAGGGGGGAGGCTTCCTTGAATTCATGATCCATTTCCCTCCAGGGTGAAAGAGGATCATTGGGGGAGAAGAATATTCCAGGCTGTGAGGACAAAATGCCTGAGGGGAAATTGAAAAAGTTCCAGGAGTTGAAGTGGTTCGAGCAAGGAGGAACATGGTGTGAAGTGTGAGTGGGCATGATAGATCGGAGCAAAGTCATGCTGGGTATTTTGACTGTGGTAAATATCATGGTCTTAATTCTGAGAATACTGGGTACCCATCAAAAAATTCAAAAGCAGGGAGATGGAATGATCAGATCCTTGTTTTGCAAAGATGGCTCTAGCCTCAAGGTGGAGAACTGGTGGGACGTGGAGGCCAAACTTGGCTATTTCGCTAAGAAGAAATACCTTACCTTGCAGATTTGCAGCTGCTAAAACTTCACATTTAAGACATTTTTTTATTGTGGATTATTTCTGAAAATATCTCTCCTTTAATATTCTCTGCAAAATGTGTAAGCCTAACCACTCATTAGAGAAGAATGTTCTGTGTTTTTGTGATGCTCTGGCTTCTAACCTGAGCATTTTTAATCTATCTACATCTGTGTTGTCGGTTGTAGTACGTGTTGTGCTTGCTCCCCGTGACGGCCAAAACAAAACACAACAGATTTTTTTTCCTCTTCTTCTTCTTCAGCTTGTGTAAAATAAGCCATAAATTAAGAGTTTTGAGGGAAGATGCCTTGGCACATTATTCCCGACATTTGGGACAAATCTCCTACCCAGTTGTTTAAACCAGATCCTGCCAATTCCCTCTCTATGATCATGTGTTTTGAAAATTAATTTGTGAACCAGCTTCATGAAACCTGGAACTGTTTTTTCTACAAAAGCAAGCTTTTCCAATGGAAATAACAGTTGGCATACCAGGTTGGCCTACAAATTTTAAGAAAAAAAAAAAAAGAGAGAGAGAGAGACAACATGGGAAAAAGTATTCTCAAAAGCCATTATGAAACCCAGCTGTGGTAGTGGATAAATAGTATTTCTCTACCTACCCCTCACAATCAGATGAGGAGGTATTATTAGATCCCTGTACTGTAGCTGAGAAAATTGATGTATTACTTTATAAATATATATACGTAATTCATTTTATAGACCAATACTTTCCAGCTTCCACTTAAAATCTAGGGGTGCAGGACACCTGGGTGGCTTGGTGGGTTAAAGCTGCTGCCTTCGGCTCAAGTCATGATCCCAAGGTCCTGGGATCGAGCCCCGCATCGGGCTCTCTGCTCAACGGGGAACCTGCTTCCCCCTCTCTCTCTGCCTGCCTCTCTGCCTACTTGTGATCTCTCTCTGTCAAAAAAATAAAATCTTTAAAAAATAAATAAAATCTAGGTGTGCATCTTTATTTAGCTGTAACAGTGAGGTTAGATAGTAAACTCTTATCCCTAATAGAGGCTGATGAGTCTCCATGCTCCCACGCACTACTGATGGCATAGCTGGGGAAGGGGATTCAGGAAGGATAGATGTAGATGAAGAGGTAGGGAAAGACTGAAATTTCAGGAGATGAGATCCATCACTCTCAGCTATCACCACCATCACGCGCTCTCAAATACCGCTATAGTTGTAGTTTGGCCCCTTTCTATTTCTGGTGGTATTAACATAGCTACCATTACAGCTATCCTCCAAACACCACCACTGTACCACCTTACTTATATCTCCGCTCTCCTCCCAGTGGAACCACCACTTTGTCTGATCTTTACCATCACCATCGTCACCTTGATGACATTTCACGCAGCTAAATCAGCTCCTCATTTCTCTTTATACATGTGTGTGGATTTATCCACAAGGAATTTCAATCAGTTTTAAAGGTCTCTGCAGTCCATTCCCAGCCTCTTACAGAAGAAAACCAAGTCTATGAAAAGCTATAGACAGGTTTATAGAAGAAAGCCCTTGACCACAGGAAGGATAAGGAGCTACATGCTAAAAGAGATAATATGAACTGAAGAACAAGCTACCTCAGAAGAGATTAAAGATCAGGTAAGTTAGTACCATCAAAAGAGACAGGTTGTAACTAGAGGGATTGAAGAAGTAATTAATGAGAGAGTTGGAAGTAATTGAGAGGGGAGAAAAGAAGGAGGCTATCACTCTAGATTAAAAGTCCTTTATAATGGGCGCCTGGGTGGCTCAGTGGTTTAAGCCGCTGCCTTTGGCTCAGGTCATGATCTCAGGGTCCTGGGATCAAGTCCCGCATCAGGCTCTCTGCTCCACGGGGAGCCTGCTTCCCTCTCATTCTCTCTCTGCCTGCCTCTCTGCCTACTTGTGATCTCTCTCTGTCAAATATAAATAAAATCTTTAAAAAAAAAAAGTCCTTTATAACCACTATAGGTGAATCATTACCCACCAGATACTGGAGGAAAAAACTAGCAGAATTTGTCATTTTGTATTTATCTGCTGGTAGGAACCCATGAGACGATCTAGATAATGGCCATTCAGAACAAAATGTAAAAATAAAAATGAACAAGGATAGAAATTTTAAAAAATGGTGGGAATAGGCAATCTCAAATGATTCTCTCCTCTTTTTTTGTTGATTTATAATAATATTGGTCAAAACCTTGAAGTTTTTGCCTACTTCTCCTCTGCCTATGGGGAAGAGAGAAAAAGTTACCAAGTAAGTCCTTTGGATTGATTATTTCTACTAGAAATGAAGCCTCAACAGCTCATCCTTGATTAGGAAACAAAGCAGAACTCAAAGTCATTCATGTAAAAACAAGATGAGCCATTGTTAGGCAGAGTGCACTCACATCAGTTCTCTTAGTACAGGACGACCCAAATTTCACACCAAATCCACAGTTCTTACTGCTTGAACCCATACCTTTAAGCTCAGTGGGAAAACTATTATCTAAACCTATGAAGTAAACCCTTGTGACATGGCTTTGGAGGAAATTTTTAAATAGGTTCCAGATATGGGGCATCTGGGTGTCTCAGTGGGTTAAAGCCTCTGCCTTTGGCTCAGGTTATGATCTCAGAGTCCTGGGATTGAGCCCCGCATTGGGCTCTCCACTCAGTGGGGAGCCTGCTTCTCCTCCTTCTCTCTCTGCCTGCCTCTCTGCCTACTTGTGATCTCTGTCAAATAAATAAATAAAAATCTTTAAAAAAAAAAATAGGTTCCAGATAAGTTAGAAAACCAAGGTGATTCTGCCTACAACATTCATGATCAAATTAAGATCAGGATAGAGTTTCCTTTTCCAAAAATATGAATAATAAAAAGAAAATTCTTAGTGACCTTGAAAAATTACCTCAACAGAAAAGTAGGTAACAAAAGTAATCATAGAAAAAATAAAATCCAGTTTATATTTAGTTATAATTAGTAAGATTCCCAACTATAAATGCAAATGCATTAAATTCTCACTGAAAATAAAAAGGTTCATAAACATGGAACAAGCATCTGACTATCTATTATATGTAAGTGATACAGAGAAAACCATTTAATGGGAAATATGAAAATAAAAGGATAGACAAAACTATGTAAGGGATATTAAAAAGAGGAGTAGCAATTTTATGTTGGAGAATTTAAAACTAAAAAGCATTAACAGAAAACAGAATACACGATTCAAGTTGAAATTTTCTGAAAAGATGTAATTTAGGACCATTTAATACTTGTTAACATAGCAAGGACTTCTGTAAATCCAAATACAATGTGATGGATAGGGAAAATGAGAGGTGTGCTTCAGCCTGATTCTCCTTCCCTTGGAAGCAACAGTAAGATAAGGTCTGAAGTCTTGCCATGAATCGTGAAGTGTCAAAGAAACAGATTCTGTTCCCATTATCCAGCATTAAATTCAAAGAAATATTTGGATCAGGTCAAGTTGGCCTGGGGAGGCTGGGTGTGAAATAGGAGATACTTTGAATTTTTGTTTCTTTGGGAATATTTTTTTTTAAATGCTTTGTGTAGAGGTTATTCCCAGCATCATAGAAGGCATCCTGTATTTCTGTCTGAGATTAATGAGATCTATGGGCTCAGGCGAGGAGTCTGGAGCACAAATCTGTCCAGCTGAGGCTCCCTGTAGAACAGCTCCATTAATACGGGACAGAGACAGTTATGTTCGTGTCACGTCACATGACGCACACTCAGATGTTAGCTTGTTAGCGGGGACTAGGAGCCCGGATTACTTAGATCCATGCTTTGATTTCTTTGCTCTGTTTTGGAAAATTCTTTGCCCTTGTCCCTTTCAATTTTTCATTGCCTCGCTCTCGCTCTTTCCTCATTCTGGGATGCCAATCCTGTGATCCTGATACTTTAATCTGAATATGCTTTTCTGAACTATTTTCAAGGTTAGAGATTGAGGCTGTTGTACCTCATCTGCCCTTAAACACGTATGTACTGGATTCCTAAGTACATACTTATTTCCACTAGATTTTTAAAATACAGTTTTTAGTCATCTGTCTCAACTCTACATCTTGTTTGTATTCCTGAATACATTAATTACAGTAAGTTTAAAGCCTGCGATAACTCTGGTGTACAGCTTACCTGTGGATCTCCTTTATCTCTTTTGTTTTGCTTTTGAGTAATTCTTGTCCTTTTCCGTAACTGGTCATTTCTTTTACTGAGAAGTGGACATTATGCGTGGAAACTTGTAAAAGACTCTGGATGATGTTATTCATTGGAGCTAATTTACTTTTGCTTTAGTCAGGGAGCTAGGCTGGAGATGGATGACCTTTAATTCAGTCAGGGGTTGAATCCAGGGCAGCAGACCTTTAGTCCTTGTAAGAGCTGCACCGTTTGTGGTTGTCGTTCTTAGGGTTTGGCATTTTATTTATTTATTTTTAGCTATTTTTTTTCTTAAAGAAAGATTTTATATCTTTATTTGATGGAAAGAGAGAGGGACAGTGAGAGAGAGAGAGAGAGAGAGAGAGAGCAAGCAGGATGAGTGGGAGAGGAAGGAGGCTCCCCACTGAGCAGGGAGCCTCATGTGGGGCTCCATTCCGGGACGCTGGGATCATGACCTGAGCCGAAGACAGATGCGTAACTGACTGAGCCACCCCCAGGCACCCTGGGTTTGGTCTTTTAGGATCTCTCATAATTCAAACACACACACACACACCTGCTATGGTACCCTCTTTCCCAATGGCCGTCAGACCAATTTCATTTTCCACTTTTGGTCTCCTGGCTCTATGAGAGTTTCAGAAGTTCTCAGTCATCTGCAGGATTAGTAAACTTTGCTAAATTTATTTGAGCGCCACCAGACTCCGGTGTTTCTAACCATTTTTACCTGTAATACAGGAAATTTACTTCGTTTTAGAATTTAGAATGCTTTCACCTTCTTGGAATTTTGTAATTCCATCAAAAAGATGTAGGTGTGTATATTAAAAAAAAAAAAAGTCCTGATTTGTTCTTAAAGGGCTCATGCTATGAGAAATTTTGTTTTAGCAAGGACAAATTTTATTTTGCTATTTTTTTATTCATTCTATTCTGTCTTGAATTTCTATAAAGTAGATTTTAGTTTTTTCTGAATCTATCCTTGCTTTCAGAAAAGGCAGAATAGTAAAATAGTAAAGAGAGTAACATTATCAAGTTTCATATTGTCATGTTAAGATTTAGGTAACTGGGTAAACTTAGGTAAGTTTAGAAAACTATCTGTGCCTAAGTTTCATGTTCAAGTTCATTAATTACACATTTTACAAATAACTCAGAAAAAAAATTAGGTAAAATGTCATTATTAGTTCTCACTTGTCCAACACTAGAGGTTACTGCTTTAACTTCCAGATCATTAATTTACCCTTCATCTAAGATTTTTTTCCCCCCTTTCTCAGTTGATCTTAAAATAGCAAATATCTCTCATGTAGTTACACAATTATTGCTTTTTGGAGATTGCTTTGCTTTGAATACAGATTTGGATTTTAAAATTCTCTTTTATAATTTGCATTACGTTTCATTTTAATTCATCTTAGTCCCTTTTGTTGTTAGATCTTCACTACAAATATTTGCTAATTCTTATTTATGTTTTTAGGAACTAGAGTGATGATTATGGGTGACTAGTATGTTCTTAGCAATCTACCAGTTAGTTTCCACAGTAGTGTCTCTTTTCAATAGGGGAGCTGACTGTGGGCTCTGGGTTAATGGAAAACACGTCAAGGTAGTTTTGCCTTCTGGATTCAGTGATAGAAAGCTCAAACAAGAGATCACCCACTGCCAAATGGGATTTTGAGAGGTAGGGGAATTATGTGTGTGTTCAAAGGTTGCCATTTTGAGCTAAAAATCTTTTAACTTTTAAAATGTAATAAAGGCAGTGGCAGTACATTTTAAATAGAATACTCTTCACACCTGTATCACGTTACTAGGTTTTTATTTTTGTACTTAGAGTTATCTATCTGTGAATTAAGATTCATCTACATTTTCAGGGATATACTTTTTTAGCCTTTGGGGGAACTTTAGTAAAGTTATATTATACAACCCATTTTCTTTTCCAATTAAAAATAAAACATTTTGGTATAGTTCTCATTCAGATCTTGTGTCAAAATCACCACATTTCTTGAGTACATGTTTCTTTTTTTCCTTTCACTGTTAAAATCAGTTTATTCTCCAGCCAAATGTTCCCAGCAGTTTCTGTCAATTTATATATCTATAAAGGAGGATATGTCAGAATCCATTTAGCAGTTTTCAGCTTCATTTTGAGAAGCTCTGAGAAAAGAAAGAATATGTATGGTCTGGAATACCAATATAAAATCTTCTACTTTCTGAAATTAGGATAGATTTTAATGAAATCTTACTGGAGGATATAAAAAGACAAAGGAAGATAAAATTTCATTTTTCATGTTTCTTGAGATTTTCCTAGGCACATGGAGCCTTCATATATTTCCTTAAAATACTTCTAAAGAAATCAACACAACTTCTAAAGAATGCTGACGGAAACATTCAGTGTATAGAACAAAGATGATTACATCACAAACCTCAGTATGTTTCTGTTTATAATCATAGGACTATCATCTTCCTAAGAAAAGGATTTGTGAAAATATTCAGAGTACTCATTTCATGTTGTAGTAAAAAGATCTTGTGCTCAGTACAATAACAATGACAGTGATTGTAAGCTTTTCTTAAATTCTATGCTAGCTATGGTATTGATTCTTCGAGAAATGATAACACTTTGTTATATTAATATATTTGTAATAAATGTGTATGAAATGAATACTTGCAGAAACTTCATTCTGGTGCTCATAAACTTTGACCTAATTAAAAAAGGCTACTTGCACAGATTATATCCAATTTTATCCCCTGGTTTTCTTAAATGTTACCATTTTCTTCTTTGGAAAATGAGGGAGCCAAGAGGTGCCAAGGTGGCTTAGCAGGTTCAGCCTCCGACTCTTAATTTCAGCTCAGGTCATGATCTCAGGGTGGTGAGATTGAGCCCTATGTTGGGCTCTGCACTGGGTGTGGAGCCTGCTTAAGATTCTCGTTCTCCTTCTGCCCCTCCTCATCTCTCCCTCTCTCTCTTTCACTCCCTCTCTTAAAAAAAAAAAAAAAAATGAATGGGCCAAATAAAAAAGCAGTGTGTGTGAAAAACCTGCTTTTTGTTGAGGTAAAGTCTACTTGAATTTTGACTGAAAGGGATATACCTTATTTTTTTTTTTTCCAATTGAAGATGTTTGTTCACATATGTATGTCAGGGCAGCAAAAAACACATTTAAAATAAAACATCATGAAGGAAGGAAGAGAAAAGAAAATCTTGTCTTCAGAAAAATCCTCATTTCAATGAATGTTCTGACTTTATTTTGTTGATGAATATATTATTCTGGCAGATCATTTAACAATTTTTCACTTTATTGGAATCACAAATATATATAGATAAGATAAAGTTTAACTTTTTTTCCTAATTATTAAAAAAATCTGTCTCAATTCAAATGGGGTAAAGTCAGCTTCTCAAATATGAGATAGAATTAAAGAAATGGAAAAACCCAGTAAACGTAAGTCCTTTATACACATACAAACGAATAACAACTGTTTATTTGTCTTATCTCTGGCATCTCAATATTTTTTCATGCATTAATATGCTCATTAGTGATTAGTGTTAAATCTCATAGGCATACAGTTTTATCCTCTATCCAAAGTAAATAATAAATACAGGATACATGATTTTGAGTATCTGAGACAACAGACCCAGAATTGTGGGTGTAAATTCTCATGAATGACTGCCTTGTTAGTAGTTGGCAACTTTTAGTAGTACTCCTTTTAATGTTTTAATCTACATGAACCATTAAATTATACTATCTCTATTTTTTTTTAAATTTTATTGATTTATTTGACCGAGAGAGAGCACAAGCAAGCAGAACCTCAGGCAGAGGGAGAGAGAAGTAGGCTCTCCTGCTCCCAGGGAGCCCGATGCGGGGCTCGATCCCAGGACCCTCGAATCATGACCTGAGCCAAAGGCAGCCGCTCAACCAACTGAGTCACCCAGGCGCCCCACTATCTCTATTTTTTAATATTGATATGTATACACATACATATGCATATAAACAACTACAGCTATATGCACACAAATTTCTGGTTTCACTTAACTGACATAGGTGTAGATAATTTCAATAGCCTTTTTATGCTTTTCTCTCTAAATTTCAGGTATTCTATAATTTAAATTCGGATAAGAATGAAGCAAAGGTTCCTGCGTGGATCCTTTGGCACCTTCCTTCAGTTCAGTTCATGGTCTCAGGGTCGTGGAATTGAACACCTCATCGGGCTCCTGCTCAGCAGGGAGTCTGTTTGTCCCTCTCCCTGTGACCCTCACTTGTGTTTGCTCTCTCTCTCTCTAGTGCTCTTCCTCAAATAAATAAATAATATTTTTCTTAAAAAAAGAATGAAGCAATTATCGTAAGATAATGAATTGTGAACATAGGGGTTTAAATAGTACTCAAAGAATTTTGGGCGCCTGGGTGGCTCAGTGGGTTAAGCCGCTGCCTTCGGCTCAGGTCATGATCTCAGTGGTCCTGAGATTGAGTCCCACATCGGGCTCTCTGCTCAGCAGGGAGCCTGCTTCCCTCTCTCTCTCTGCCTGCCTCTCTATCTACTTGTGATCTCTCTCTGTCAAATAAATAAATAAAATCTTAAAAAAAAATTTTTAAAATTCAGAAGAAAACGGAAAAATTGGTAAATACAGAGCAACCTTAAAAATGGTTTTATGTGATCTGTCAGCAGCTATAAAACACAGCTCTGAGTCAATCTTTGCACACGATGCTACAACACAGTATGAGGAGTTCATAGACATCAATAAAGAAAAATCGAAGAGCCCCCAGGATGCCAGGGATTTGGTTTGCTTCACTGACCACTCTTTGCCCAATGCATGACAAAGAATTGCTGTTCAACCAGGCAACCCAAGTCATTAATGATAGATAAATGTTCATTATCGCTTATAATAAAAAATGCAAACGAAAACAGTATGATTTTTTTTTTTACCTAGCAAGTGTTTGGAGATTAAAATACTCAGCATTGTGAAAATAACCTGGTTACTTCCGGAGAAATAGAAGTTGATACAATCTTAATGGAGACAATTTTGCTTTCCTAAAAAAATCTTTAAAACCTTTCATCTACTTTGAATCACAGTTCCCGTTTTGATACTGTATCTTTTAGAATAATTTAAAAAACCCAAATTCTTTATTCCTCTTAATGGAACAAGGAAACAGTCTAATTGTCCACTAATATAAGATCAATATAATATACTATTGAGTGGTAAGGGGTGATGGTGAAAAAAGGTGAAGGGGCTTAGCACTATGAGCACTGGGAAATGTAGGGAATCGTTGAATCCCTATATTGTACACCTGAAACTAATATCACACTTTATGCTAGCTCAGAGTTCAAATAAAAGTAAAAAAATCAAAACAAGTTTTAATATTTTGGTAAAAAGAATATGTTTTAATGTTTAATTAGTAGCTAGCATGTATTGAATGCTTACTCTGTGTAAAACACTGTTCCAAACATTTATATATGTAAATTTCTGATTCTCATACCAACAACCAATTGTTTTTTCCTTGTGAGTATTGTTTTATTCCTGTTTGACAATAGATAAAATCAAGGGTGAAAGATGTTAGATAAACTGCTTGAGCCTTCATCATTAGAACACCACAGAGTCAGAATTTGAACCCAGGAAATTTGATTGCAGATGTTCTACTCTTGTATTATTCTGTTTCTGATTGAGAAAAGGTATAAAGATGTGAATATAACATCACAAGTATTTTACACACAAACGCAGATATACATGAGGGAAAAAATGGCCACTTTTGTGGGGTAAAATTATGAGTGACTCAGTGTTTTTGTTTCTCAGTATTGGATACCCTCTTCTACAATAGATTTGTACTGCCTTTATGATGAGATAAAAGTGTGTATTTTTAGACCAAATGTCAAGCCTTGCCATGAGCCGTATCATGGACTTAAAATTGAATTCTGTTATTTGAGGATAAGTTACACAAATCAGGTCTCTGGAATGCCGAATAGGGCTTGGCATAAGAATGAGTTCTCAAAAAATAGTTTCTAAATGATTGGCTAAAAGAAGGAATGAATCAAATGGCTAAGTCATTCAAATTGGGTAAAGATGTTTCCTATTTATGTAAAATTTGAGGTTTATGGATTTCTTGAAGTTCACATACATGTGAATGTTATAGAGATGACTTGACTATTCCAAGAGTATTTTAAAAATTATATCTCTTGAATAGCATTTCAATATGTTCTATAGAATATCAGCAAAGCAGGATGATAATTTAAAACCAGGCCCTGTTGTCAAACAGATTTTCGAAATGATAAGTATTATATCTCCTTCTTACAGATTTAAAATACTCATTACTATATTATTTTAAGGAAGAAGTCTTAGGATAAAGAAAATCTGAAGTTTTGTTCTTTTACCATAAATCCCTTTTAAGGAAAAATTTTTACCACTTAATTTTACTGGTGTACTATGGAAACTTTGGAATACTTTTTAGTCAATAATGCCTAAATAATTTTTATTGCTTTCAATATGCTTACCATGACGTAATATCTCTTACACTCTTGGAGCATAGATTGATTACACAGGAATGACTCTCCAGATATGAGTGTAGGAATTCAGGAATTCTACTCTGACGATAGTTTCATATTTTAACTTTAGTTATATAGTATTTATCAACAGTATTATATAATTCATGTCTCTCTGGATAGTAAGCCTTTGCCTAAACAACATTTGAGCCAAGAAATAAAGGAACTTAAGAATTTAGTCCTGTCTGGAAATACATGGGTTTCTAAATTGTCCGTCAGAATAAAATCACTGATTTTTCACTTATATAGGGCAGTACGTACATTAGGTCATCTTTTTTGGCTGCAGATTTCCTAAAAATATTAACTCAATGATTTTGATTCTGCTTCAATAATATTGTTAAAGAAGTATGTATATTCATAAGTAAAAAAAATAGCTCAGAAGAAGATGCTACAAACTAAAAAGTTTAAAAGTTTGGTGAACAAACTTCAAAGTATCTTTCTATGTACAGAAACCAGTATGGATACTGGTATGCTGTTTTACATAAATGGATTTTTATTCTGTGTATTATTTTATAACCCATCTACCCTAGCAACTTCCACTCATTTTTCCCTTTGGCCCTCTGATCTATTCATAGTGGCTTTTAATGGTACCTTGTATGTCCATATTATGGGAATTTCTTTACCTGGGAAATATTCCACTTTATTTTTCTCCAAGTTAAACACAAGTGACAGATGGTTCAGATATTAGCTCAGGTTTTTTCAGAGAAACTTTCCTATCCTTCCTTTTTCCCACAAATTTCCACTACTTCATAACACCTGTAACAGATGTAATATCACTTTTTTTTCTTTTTTCCTCAGGTAAGTGACCTTTCCTTAGAGAGTAAGTTTTCCATAAGGGCATGGGTCCAAACCATTCATTCATTCATTCTTTCATTCATTCATCTAATTTGTGTAATATTTGTTAGTACTCACCCCCGTTCCCATGCTTCTCTGCTATCACAAGGACATAGAAGCCAGAAAATTGCATTTTCAAAACTCTATTGCAGTTGGATTTTGCATAGGTTTTTCCAGTAGGTGTCTTTGGATGGAGGTAAGACACGTGGTGGGCAGGGAAAGCCATTCTGCCTCTGGCTGCAGCATCAGAATCACCTACAGGTGACTGTGGGACCCAGGCAGTAGCATCAGTAATTTGAGTAATGAGAGTATAGAAGTTGCTGCTTAGTACATACCTTTAAAAGCATCCACAATGAACTTGGGGTGATGGGATCCAGCCTGGGTAGTGGGAGCTCCTGATTTCTGGGCAATACCATCATCTCCCTTGTGTTCTTTCAGCCATTCCATCACCTTTATACAAAACTGTTACTTTGGACCACCCACTGCTTTACATAGATTAGTTTCTGATTTCCTAACTAGATCCTGACCAATCATATCATATCAAGTATTTTGTTCATATCACGTATTTTCAATGAATGAGTGCTCCTGCTTTTCTACTCGATAATATGCCATAGATATATTTTATGTAAATAAACATGTATCTACATCAACATTGATTTTTACAAATCTATTTAAATTACTCCTCCTAGCTAAGCTATAAAATAGAAATGAGGTTTATTAAAGTCATCCCTATCTCAGTTGAGGCTACATTTAATTTTCAACATTCTATTATTCTGTCAGACTTCAACTTCAAATGATGAGGAACTGTAATTAGGACTATGGGCTTACATGAATTTTTAGACCATGTGTGGTTGTATTTAAGCTCAGTTTTCACTAATAAGTTAGAATAGGAAAATTAGTTAACTTATTCATACTGATGAAAAAGTATCTTTCAAAGAGTATTTTAATATATTCTATTAGATGAATAGATTATTAGAAAATAAACTGATCATAGATACTAGTTGTATTTGGTATTCTATCTGATTAAAATGTTCTTGAATTATGACAATAAGGTAAAAATTCCTCCAGAGTTCTAAATAGTCCTAAAGACATTCTTACATCCTCAAGATGGCAGGAGAAAAGTTTCAGGCTTGAAGAACAACTGTATAATTGAACAGATTCTAGTTCACCCTAACTTTAAATAACTGGAAGCAGAATAATATAGCCTTTGAAAGGGGAAAAAATATATTAAAAATGTCACTCTCCCTTTAATTTTGAAAGTAGTTCTAATTAAAGGAAACAATGAAACGGTCTTTGTATTAAAAAGTCATTCATTGTATTATAAAAATATTTCAGCATGTACAGAACAGAAAACAAGAGTGACAGGCATTTGAACTGAATAAAGAGCTGATTAATTTTCATTTCTTTTTTATATTGAGATAAAATTGACAATGGCAACATTATATTAATTTCAGGTGTACAATGTCAGGATTCGACACTTGTGTATACTGTGAAATGATCAACGCAATAAGTCTAGTCATCATTGTCACCATAAAAAGTTAAAAAAGAAATTTTTTTTCCTTGTGATGAGAACTGTCAAGATCCACTCTCCTAGCAAACTTCAAATATGCGCTACGGTATCACTGAGTATAGTCCCTATGTGGTGTATAACATCCCCATGACCTTCACATGTCATGTGAAGGTCGTGGGCATGTTCAGTTGTGAAACTGAAGTCTGTACGTCCAGATTACCTCACCAATTTTGACCAGACCCCAACTTCCTTCCCACCCCAGCAGCTACCACTCGTTCTCCAGATCCATAACTTTTGTTTTGTTGGTTCATGTTTTTTTTTAGATTCCACAGAAGTGCAATCATATGGTATTTCTTTCTCCATCTCAGTTATTTAACATAAATATTATCCATGTTATGCATTAGTCCCTCCATATTATCTATTATCCATATTATCCATGCATGTTGTAAATGGTAAGCTTTCATTTTTTTTCTTGTGGCTGAATAATCTCCCATTGTATATATATATATGTATATACCATGACTTCTCTATCCATTCATCCATCGATGGACACTTAGGTTGTTTCCATGTCTTGACTATTATAAATCATGTTGTAGTGAACATAGGGGTGCAGATAATTCTTTGGATTGGTATTTTTGTTTTCTTAGAATTCCATTCTATCCAGAATGGGATTGCTGGATCTTATAGTAGTCATATTCTTTAATTTGGTGGGGGTCTCCCTACTCTTTCCCATAGTGGCAGCACCAGTTTACATTCTCACCAACAGTGTACAAGGGTTCCTGATTCTCTGTCTTTATCAACAACTCATTATTTCCTGTCTTTTTGATAATAGCCATTCTAACAGGTATGAGGTGATAGCTCATAGTAGATTTGATTTGCATTTCCCTGATGAGCCTCTTTACATGTACTTTTTGGCCATCTGTATGTCTTCTTTGGAAAAATGTCTATTCAGATCTTCTGCTCATTTTTAATAGGATTTTATTTTATTTATTTATTTTTTTTTGCTTAGAACTCACCTCTGAAGGACAGTTAGGGGGCTTTTTCCTTGAAAATAGTAAATTAGGAATATGTATTTGAGGTAAAATAAGTAAATATTATGTTTCTTCTTCTGTAAATATGTCAAATTTTATCTCTTTTGAAGAATTAATTTTAATTAAGCTAATGTGAAAGAGGTAAAGCTTAACAATCTATAAAAAATTGTAAAAGAGGCCCATCTAACATATGATTTGTTCTTTTTGTGTTAAAATATGTGACTGGGTGATGGACATTAAGGAGGGCATATGCTGTAATGAGCCCTGGTATTATATAAGACTGATGAATCACTGAACTCTGCCTCTGAAACTAATAATACACTATATGTTAACTAAAAAATGTGACTTTCACTGATAATAATTTCTTTGTTTTTAAGTTTTTAATTGAATTCCACTTAACATACAGGGTTATAATAGTTTCACGTGTACAGTATGGAGATTCAACATTTCAGTACATCACCCAGGGCTCATAACAGCAAGTACGCTCCTAAGTCCCCATCACCTTTTTAACTCATCCCCCACCCCACCCCCCTCGGTAACCATCAGTTTGTTCTCTGTAGTTAAAAATCATCTTCTTGGTTTGCTTCCCTTTCTCTCTCTCTCTCCTTTTTTGTTCCCCTTTAACCCTTTGTTTCGTTTCTTAAATTCCATGTATGACTGAAATCATATGGCATTTCTCTTTCTCTGACTGACTTGAAGAGTTTCTTTTAAGTCTTCAAGGAGTTATATATACATATTTATCCAAGATATATATATATATATATATACACACACACACACACACACACATATGTATGTAGTATTATATGTTTATATATATGTGTATATATATATATAAAATTACACGTATGTTAACATGGTATATTTTCTCACCGTTGAAGGAACATTTTAGGACATTTCTCTCTCTCTGCATCTCTTTTCCTCTGTTTTAATGACTTGAAACTCACATAATAGAAAAGGAACTATTTTAGAGTGTATAATTACTGGCATTTAGTACATTGACAGTGCTGTACAGTCATCACCTTTATTTAGTTTTAAAACATTTATGCTGGTTTTTTGTTTTTTTTTTTTTTGAGGCCATTTGACCATGCTGCAGAAAACCCCACCACAGAACCTTCTTCTAGCACCATAATTGTACCTACACCCTATGTACTCTCCTTGCACATTAACTCTGGGCTTATCATTGTGACTTGCTTTGACCAGAGGACCATCAAAAGCATGATTCAGTCAGGGGCTTGGTAAGTGCTCTGAAATTGGGCTTGCCCTTTTTGAAATACTGCCTCTGCATTAGGGAGTTCTGCTGGAAAATTTACACAGAAGAGAACAGAAGCACCTTAGCCAAAAGTCCGAGTTGAGTTCATAAACATGAGAAGCCATGTGGGATCTACCAGCCCTGAACAAACATCCATCACATAGAATTGTGGGTCAAAAAAATGTTTTAGGTCAATAAATGTGGATATTTAGTTATGTGGCAATAGGTATTGAAGCAATCTTTTAAAAGTTTTCTGCAACACTGTCTACATCTAAGTGTTTCCTCTAATCACCAGACTTCGTTTCAGAAGTCTGAAGTCTTTCCTTTCTTTGTTGAAATATTGCAGAGGGCAACAGAATGAGAAGGTAGAAAACAAAGGAATGCAGAGGCTTTAACCCACTGAGCCACCCAGGCGCCCCTAGACTCATGTTTAAAATAATGTTACTTAAGGCATGATTGCATTAAAATAATGAGATAAACACTGGGACATATAAAAATGCATAACAGATTATCCCTCACTGATACAAAACTACAGTCCAGTTAATAGAATGCTTTATATATGCCCTGATGGCTGAGATATGTGGGAGGAGTTAGTATGTTAAACCTCTTAGAACAAAGTAATCATATATTCAGATCACCTGTGTTTAGACTATTATTTATTTTTTATACGTATAAAAATGATAGTATGCAGAAAAAATACAGAGGCTTCAGAGAGTCATCAGAATGAGCAAGAATATAAAAATAGGGATATGATCCAGATCATGTTGGAAATCTTGGGTTATACTCAATGTACTTAAATTCATAGGCAAATACTTTTAAGTTTAACAGACTTCAAAAATTTAATTTTTAGTACCCATGTAGCATTTTATTGTGTGGATACAACATAAAGTGCTTAACTGTTAATCTATTGTTAAATCAGCCCCTGTGTTTTATCACATAGCCGGTGTTGTAATATATTGGAATACTTTCAGTTATCTTAATGGAAAAAGTTTTTTTAAGTGAAGATTCAGGCCATTATACATGCTGCTTTTAATTTTTTAAATACTTACCCTTCTCCATGTACCACCCTCTTTACTGAGTTAACTCTCACCATTGAACTCTTGCCCAGTGTCTAGTATCTGTGTAACCAAGAACATTGGTACTATTGGTAGTCACATATAGTATGTTTAAATATTTAAAAGGTATGTATCAAGGTACCAGATGTTACATAAGACATGTTGTGTTTGCTTACTCATGCAAGTATACCTTCATAAACACAAATTTTTCAAACTATTATTTTTATATTACTGAATGATAGCAAAATATCAAGATCAAAAGTGACTCAGTCTAATTAATATAGCCCATGTCTGGCATTTTTTGATGTGTTGAAGATAGTTGGATGCAACCTATCACTTACAAATCACTAATTGATCAAATTTTATTTCCTTCATTTCAAAGTCAAGAGTGAATATTTTTCATATAATTTGTATTCCAAACTGAGCAACTTCTCTTTAATCTTTATAGTTCATAGTAATAGTATATGAATTAAAATTTGAAGATAAATATCTTTGCCAAGAAGAAGTAAATGGAATTATAAATAGTATTTTAAAGCAATATCTAAACTGGGAAAAAAGTTTATGTGTCATGTTCAAATACAATGGGTTTCCATATAATAAATTATCATCAGAAAAAGCCCAACATATTTTAGCATCATATAAATCATTATGTTTTGTAATCCAACATCCATAATGTCTTTTTTTTTTAATATTTTATTTATTTGACAGAGAGAAATCACAACTAGGCAGAGAGGCAGGCAGAGAGAGAGGAGGAAGCAGGCTCCCTGTGGAGCAGAGAGCCCGATGTGGGGCTCGATCCCAGGACCCTGGGATCATGACCTGAGCTAAAGGCCGAGGCTTTAACCCACTGAGCCACCCAGGTGCCCCCCAACATCCATAATGTCTTATAGCAACATTTAGATCCATACAGGGTTTCTTCTTAAAAATATTTTGATGCTGGAATGTTTATAAAACCAGTAAGTTTAAAAAAAAATTTTTTTTTCTCAATCTGTTCATCCCTCTCTTAGTAAGGGTTATATCTTGGTTCATAGTGACTAGAAAATTGACTCTGTGTTAAGTGGTTCATAATATTTGTATGCAAACATTTCCTTCAGGGAAGCCTTATTTCTGCATTGTAGCTTACTGGACTGCTGCCTTTATGCAAATTTCACTTGCAGTTTCCTTTAGTAGGAAAAATATAATTTTTAAAAACTTATTTTAAAAAGTGAAACAGCCATACTTAATTTGTTTAGATTAAAGGTCTTACTAACATTATTAGTAGCAAACAAAAGTTCTTACCAAATGCCTCTAGATGTACTCAAAACTAAATTTTAATTGTGGCTAGACCTCCCCCGCCCCCCCCCCCCCCCGCCCTGTATCTGAGAATATTCTGTTGTTTCTCTGAACTTTTCTGATACATTCTGTCTTGGTTGAGTGAAATCCAATTGCTTTCACAGAATGTTATATTCCCATCATGTGTTTGAGAAAGGTTGTTTGGTCAAATAATTATTATGTGTTTCATCAGTGTATGCTATCTTGGATATATCCATAAAGCATGATTTAAAATCCATAATTATTCTAAATAACATCATCAGTTTTGGTGCACTTGAGACCATTTCTCCCAATGACATATACCACCACTGGCATTTTGAAGCTACCTTCTTGGTTGTCAGTTATTTCATTGTTTTAAAGATTTACCTCCATGTGCAGTCACTCTACCATCAGATTTCAAAATCATTTATCCTGCACATAGAGGAAATAGGAATTATCTTCTACAATATACAGATGGAGTTATACAAAACATTATAATCATCTAAATATTGGCCATAAGAATATTATAAAATATTTAATATCAGTGATTGCTTGGTTTTGTTGAAAATGAATGATGGGCTTCCTGTTAGGCTTTTTAATAAATTCTAAAAGTTAATCTGTGCTTTTTTTAGGTGTAAGTGATTTTTTTCTGGTGGATATTTAGATCTTCATTTAGTATATAATAGAAGATTATACAGACATCATATCTGGTTAAGTTGCAGAATTGCAATGTTTTGTTTATGAATTTTATATAGATCATGCTTGACAAAAAAACTGCTCACTTATTTTCAGGTTTTAAAATTTAAGCAGATTTTTTTCTTTGAAAATTTTCAAATTTTTAAAAATTGTCTTTTTTTCTGACCTCCCCTTTCTTACTGTTTATTTTTATTTTGAACTTTACTCTTTTCAGAAAGACTAAAATGTAAAATTAATTATTTTCAGAGTTTACAAGTTAAAGTATATTCTCACAAAATGGAAGTTAACCATTAATAATTTGTTATTTTTTATATTTTGAAAAAGATATTTTCCTATGAAATACTTAAGATCATGTACTGAAATTAAATAACAAGATAAATCTTAATTAATATATGAATTAATCATATATGAATTGATATGTAACAAAATCATAATTTAAAAATAGGGAAAACTTTGTGTTTAATTTTTGACCATTTAAAAATCTTATTAAAAATTTTAACATAATAAAACCAATTTTTGTAAATCTGGTTATTTGCATCTAGATGTGAATGTAATTGGTATTATGTTTCATGCGTATAAAATATAGACCCAGAGATGTACAAATTACGGAGCAATATGAATGGTTTTCTTTCAAAATATTCCTTAGTTGCCAAGTGTAACTCTTAGAAATACTGTATGTTTTCCTGAATATCCCTGGAACCTCTGAAACCTGGAAAAAAAAAAAAAACCCAGAAAAACAGATGCTTGACAGCACCAAGTAATGCTCCTTTGTTATGCAAGAATTGATTGCATTCAAGTAATCTGATAGGAAATTCCAATAAGATATTTTCAAGTAAGTTAATTTGTCTCTTCTCATTTTTAAGCACTTCCGTAGATCACTTCCTCCTCACTGGTGCCCATCTCTGACATTGACCAGGGTACACCCCAAAAATACTAGCAATTTTGGAGGTAGCTACCCTTCGCTTCAGAGACCTGGAACAAGAAATCTATTTCTGAGGCTTGAATGATGTTGGTCAGGAGACAGGATTTTTCGAGTTGCAGACCTCTTTGCAGACCCTGAGTGACGGAAGAACAGGTGCAGAATATCTAAGACGGAGCTTGGGCATGGGCCCTTCATGCCTGAGGCTAAGGACAAGGTTATTCTACCAATCATCAGGTTTCATTTAAACATCATTTTTTTCTGAGGCTTTTGTAATCCTCCAACTAACTCAGATCTCTTACCTTCATAGCATACTAATCTTCCCTGTTTATAATAACAGTCGTGCTAATGATGACTAGTTTAATGTTTATATTGGCTGTTCATATCCTGTTCCCTACTCTGCCTTTCATACTACATTGCCAAGAACATGGTAGTTCCTCAGAATTTGTGGAGCTGTAGTAAAAACGAATGATGTGTATTTTTTCTACAGGACTCATGTCCATTTCTATTACTGTTTTAGTTTCTGAGTGAATTCTGACTAGAATTATTGAGTCAGAAAGCGCAAACAGTTATAAGTTCTTGCTCTTTTCTTTGATGCCAATCAAGCAAGTTTGAGCCTGTTAACTATACCCAAATAAAGAAAAAGTTAAAAAGGAAGTTTGAGCCATTTTACATGTCATAAACATGTATACTTGGGTTTATGTCACTGTGCTTCTAACTCCTTTTATATTTTACTTTTTATCAATTTGATAAGGTATTTTTATTTTTTAAAAAGATTTTATTTATTTATTTGACAGAGAGAGGGAACAGAAGCAGGGAGAGTAGGAGAGGGAGAAGCAGGCCCCCTACTGAGCAGGGAGCCCTACATTGGGCTCAATCCTAGGAGCCTGGGATCATGACCTGAGCTGAAGGCAGACACGTACCTGAGTGAGCCACCTAGGTGCCCCAATAAAGTATTTTTAAATTGTAATTTTTATTTATACCATTTGATTTGCCAAGTGGAACGTTTTTCATATGACCACAGAATATGTTTTACTTATTATTTACATTGTCTCTATCCTCTTGACTCTGCTGCTTTACTTTGAAATAGATAGGCTTATAAAACTTTCTTTATGTACTACGGATATTAAGTAACCATTTCCTGTTAAAGACTATGAAAAAACCCTTTCTAGGGTATCATTTGCTTTTCATATTGTGCTTTTGAATTTTTAATGAGAAATTTTAAAATAGAAAATACTTAATTATTTTCCTTCATGGTTTTAAGTAGAGTTTTACACATAGACTTATCAACTGAGTAATAGAAAAACAATCTGCTATATTTGTTCTGGTACTCTTTTGGTCTCTTGGCTACATTTAACTTTTAATCCCATCTTGAATTTACTTTTTAGTACGTTAGTATACTGTGAGAAAATGATCTAGTATTTCCTGGTACTAGATCTGGTACAGTTTTCTCAGTACTAATCACTATTTTTTTTTAATATGTTATTTATTAGAGAGAGGAGGGTGCGAGTGAGCAAGCCTGAGCAGGGGGGAGCATAAAGGAAGGGGAAGAGGGAGAAGCAGACTCTCCACTGAGCAGAGCCAAATGCCTAATGCAGGGCTTAATCCCAGGATCCTGGGATCGGCACCTGAGACCGTCACTTAACCTCTTAACTGACTAAACCACCCAGGCACC